>NW_027526423.1:60000-348860 GCF_048455015.1 Haemaphysalis longicornis | reverse complement strand
CCAAATTTTACAGAAGATTACAGAATTCGGTCTCAAAACAGGTCTCTATAAAGTAGTATGATGGCGGATCCTTCACCCTCTCTCTCGATGTACCCCCAAACACACCCCTTGTGGCTCCTGAACGGCTCCTTTTGGATACCCCAATCATGGTCGTAGTAGAGTGCCCTCGTCACAACTTCACCTGTGCATATCGTGCTAAGTGAACGGTCGCAGTGCAGTGCAGACTTTATATGAACAATCTTCCCCTCCCCTTTTCCCCGTGCCCCACACCAGGGCCTATTGGCCTCCTCCTGTAATAAAGTCATCCATTCCATTTCTGCAGGTAAGAAGACGTCTTTGGTTTCTTGGATGGAGCTGATTGAGTTACCGAAGTCCATTTATTTTAAATAATCAATGTTGAATTTTTACTTCAAGACGACTTTAAGTTCCTAGGTATACGGAGGCACAACCTCTCCCCATGCGCAGAATCTCCGGCAGCGTCATCTTGCTTCGTATACGATAGAGATGCGCAAAACACGTAGCACCATCAACTGGTTTTCCTTTCAACACTAGCAACTTATGTTGCGCACCCGTAAAAATACCAGTTGATCAAACTTCATGGTTTGAGGCAGATTGAAGTGTGGCTATTGCAACGGCCTGCTTTGAGCCTTCCAAATACATGAGTTCTTTTTTTTTAAGTCAAGGAATCTATATGTAAAAATGTTCTAAATTAATAGCTTTCACCTTCTATTTCGTAAATAACAGTGGTTATGCATGTTTTAAACTGCTTCATTGGAGTGTGCAGTGGTTCTGGGCTGGGCAGGTAGCGCCTGCTCTGCACTGTTGACCAAAAGGAATGCGGCTCCTCGGTAACTGGAGTGAGACACGCACAAAACACCGGCGCCCCCTCTAATCTGTGGCCGGATGCATTGGCGGCCACCAAACCAGGCCATAGTCGATGCCCAGAATGGCGCAAAGCCTGCGCCACAGAAGATCGGAAACGCAGTCTGCCCTCTGCAGCGTGCTAGTGGAGCGTCGATCCCCTATTTTCGGTCTCAGAAGGCACAGCGCCTTTTGTCTGTTTCCATCTCGTCCTCCGCTCCGTGCCAGTTTCGCAGACAAAAGAAAAGCTGTGTGCAAAAAATTCCGCAGAAATTCAGAGAAAAACCACTTATGCGTATCATCCTTATGCCGCTTGTCATGAGTGTGAGTTTTTTCCAGCCAATATTTTTGGTTTTTTCTAAATCCTGCCCGACCAATTATCTCCATTTACGCTATTTTAACGATTAGAAGTGGAACATTCGCGAAATATCCAATATTGTGGAAATGCAGGGCGCTATACCGCGTGCCATTTCCCATATTTGCGTATTCTTTTCCTATAGTTTAGTTTTTAAAAAATTTGTTCAACCAATTATCTCCATTTGCGCTATTATAATGATTACATGTGGAACTTTCGCGATGTCTGCAATATTGTGGAGATCTCATGCGGTATAATACGTTTTGCCATTATCCGTAGTTTTTTTATATTTTCTTATTTCTTAGTTTTTCAAAATTTCGTCCGACCACTTATGTTCAGTTACGTTAATATAACGGTTAAATTTGGAAATTTCGCGAAATCTGAAGTATTGCGGAAATGCCATGTGCTATACATTTTGACATTTTCCGCAATATTTTTATTTTTCTTATTTTGTAGTTTTTCAAAATTTCGTCCTACCAATTATCTCAATTTAAGTTATCATAAGGATTACATTTGGAACTTTCACGAAATCTAATGTTTAAATTCAGGGCGTTACATGTTTCGTCATCTTCTGTAATTATTTTATATTTTTCTTGTTTATTATATTTTCAAAATCTCGCCTGACCAATTATCTTCATTTTCGATATTATAACGATTACAGGTGGGACTTTCGCGATATCGGTATTATTGTGTAAATTCCATGAGCTATACATTCTGCCATTTTCAGTAATTTTTTCTATTGTTCTTATTTTTTAGTTCTTCAATATTTGCCGTGACCAATTATCTCCGTTTGCGTTATTATAACGATTACATTATGACATTTCATGAAGTCTCCCTTATTGTGGAAATGCATGGCGTTACACGGTTCGCCGGATTCCGTAATTATTTTATATCGTTCTTACTTTTTAGGCTTCCAGAAATTTGTTCGACCAATTATCTCCTTTTGCGCTATTATAACGATTACAGGTGAAACTTTCGCGAAATCTTTAATATTGTGGGAATGCCACGTTTCGCCATTTTCCGTAATTTTAAAAATATATTTTTTTATTTTTTTTGCTTTTCAAAATTTCGTGCGAGCAGTTATCTCCATTTACGGCATTATAGCCATTACAGGTGGAACTCCCTCGAAATCTGCATTTTTGTGGAAATGGAGGCCGTTACACGGTCCTGGCTGTGGGGGTACTCGGCAAGGAATGCTACGCATCGAAATGTGCGTTTCGAATTGCCAGCAAACCTAACGCTAAGCTTCGCGTCAGGCAGGTTCGTTACTACATCCGAGACACAAACGTGTGTGAAGGATACTACAAAAAGTCATGAGCTATTCCATTCTGTAATGGGAGATGATCAGCGAAGCTGTTCTGCGTACTATGTGCGGCGTTCCCACAACAAAGACAGAAGACAAGGGAAATGGAGAATGTAAAACAGCAAGTTGTCCCGGCGACAGTAGCGCCTTTCCGAGGAGCCGAAGGAAACTACGCACGCAAGCCCTTGCAACGCTGATAACGAGAGATCGATGCGAACGTATGCACGGCCGACACAGTACGCACAACGAAAATGTTTGAGGAATCTTCAATATCTACCGCTAAGTCACGTATGTTGATGGCTACTCTACTCAAAATGCCTATTTAAGTAATAATACGTATAACCTATGGCAGAAAATGAAACCATTCTGTATCAATTTCGCATCTTAAGTTTTTTCACTCGGAGAACAAAAATGCGCGGTACATTAGCAGTAAACAGCCTCGCCTTTAAAACGAGCCTGTTATCAGCTCCTCTAAGCAATGTCTTGAGCTGCACTTCACTTCAACAATATTGCTTCAACTTCGGGACCTGAGCTTTTGCACTCGGAAAATAAGAACGCACGGCGCCCTAGCGATAAACAGCTGCGCTGTAAAAATTGGGCTCATTCTCACGTATCTAGGCAACGTCAATGATACGCGAATAAACTTCTCTTCTTTACGAACCGCTCTTTCCTTGCTAGCGTCCAGAATGCTGAGGTATACACACGCACGTACTCAATGTGGTTTTCCACTTTCACTTCGTTTGGCAGTAGCTGGTGGTGCACTCTTGGGGCGTCCACGACCTCCTTCAAGGTGTGGTTCATCTAGAACATTCGCATGAGCACCTGCAGAAAGGACAGCGCGGTTGCAAATGCGCCTTGCCGCCCAAACGGTTTCTGTGGGAGATATCTGGGCAAGCCGATCTTAAGTCTGTGCGTACAGGCTACAAATCCCCATTTATGTGGCCCAGCTACCACGGTCGGCGCCTTCGATCGACTTCGATTCAGAAGCCTGAGCGTCCAAATTCGGAGGCAGGTTTCAGCGTCACGCAATCAAGGCTCTGGGTTTGGTGCGTGTGTGTGAACGATTTAAACTCGCAAGTTCAGCGGATCTCTAATCGTAGTCTCCTGAATCCGGTCGGGCAAAACTATTCTTCAAAGTCCACAGTGGCCATTGATACGTCATGGCGATTGCAGGTACTGATGACGATCTTCTTTCTGATACAAAGTATACAAAATAAACTTTAGTTTGGCTGTAGCTTGAAGGAACGAGCCAAAACATTTACTAGACGGTTTAGCTCTATTCATTCCTAAACGTGCGTATGTCCTGCAAAAGTGTATACTGCGGTTTTTGTGCAGAAAAGGTACTGTTATATTTCAATCGCATCGAGTGGCCTTGTCGTCAATAGGGGATTAGAGGTGTGATAACCAGTAACGACTTCTTCCGATCCTAGCGATAGACGCGACTGCTACCAGGCAGGACTATAACGAGCACACCGCGCCAATAAGTATGAGGCATGCTTACCCCGATGCGATTCCCATTTCTGTGCCAGCGGTGATCGTGTGGATCTGTACGAGAAGGCAGAGGTCCGTAGGGGAACTCAAACCGACCACCGGTGTTCCAGTTGTTCTTTTGTTACGTCGCGATGTGCGTTTTTATGAGAATCGGCGGTTCACAAGAATATAAGAATATGTAGTGGCTGCTTTTTGCATGCAATGGCAATCATAAAATGAAGAACGTGAAATGGAGATATATAAAAAAGAAAGGGCGACTCCTGGGTAGGAAAGGCGGTGAAAGAATTGCATATAGTAGAAAGCCTGTCGCTTCCAACTTTGTAGGTACCATGGAGAAGTCATTGTGTCTGTCTGCGTACCTTGAAAATAGCACGTACCCATAAGGAAATTGGCCAGGAAAAGGAGGGATAAATCTACACATCTACTTTACATCCCTTTTGCAGAAGCCAGTAAAAAACTTGGAGTTAAAAGGCATGCGTGACTCTCGGCCTCCCAGCAAACACAGCAACACTTCATGTCCCGCAGCCGGATAGAGAGTTGGGAGAGTTGCTATAGCGACATGGTTTTAGGAAACAGCGCCTTAAAACAGGACCACAAAGAAAATAACGAGAGAGAACGAGCGCTGTCCTGTCTGGTTCTTTTTTTTGTGGTCCTGTTCTAACGCGTTGCTCCCTAAAACTCCATGTCCCACCCGTCGTCGATGGGAAAGATGGGGAAGAATGCTTTAAACACGTGGTAGGCATGTAAATGGCACCGTAATTGACCACCTTTCCAATTTCTACTCCCATACACACATTTCGTTTCCATACCAGCTCTACCCTGAAAACTAACGACGTTTCAGCCTTCGTTACCTATACCTTCGTTGTGTATGCCAAACCCGTGCAGGCTGTCATCGTTCTTACCAGATTCCACCTTTCGTTCCAATTTTATGTCGTGCAGTTTGGAAATACGCTTTTCTTAGTGCGGAAAGTTTTTTTCTTCAGTTATATCTGGTCTCAAGGCTCTTACAAAACCTTTAGAGCGACAATTTTTTAAACGGGTTGGTTAGACGAGGGTGAGGTTTCCACGGCGGCGGAGTGTTCGTTAGATGTGTTCGTACGGACGTGCCTGAGGGCATCCTCATCGTCTTCATCGTCCCTATATCGAGGTCTGCGTGCTGAAAATATAGCGGAAAAGGAGGAATGGCTGTGATTCTTGTTTTCAGTGTTTGAATAGCTCACATGTGTGTCGCCGAAGGAGAGTAGCGCGAAGAATAGACGACGGACATTTTTCGCAGAAGGCCCACATTGATGGCTCCAATGACAGCTTTGGTCTTCCCAATCTCTGATAGCTCGGTTATCGAGGTCACGACAGCAACGAGAAACGAGGTGGGCAAGTCGTTCAAAATGATGTAAAGAGGGTAAGCGTGGAGATTATATTGTACTAGGGAAGCTTGAAGAGTAATTATCAGGATGCCTGAGGAATCTCAAGGCGCCTGCAACCTTGAGAAGCACCAGCTTTTGAACGCACCAACCCAATTTTGTTTACAAGAAGGGTGGTGTAAAAAAAACGTTTGAATTACAGACCCATTAGTCTAGCTTTTGTTTTACACAAAACTTTTGGTAAGCACAAGCGGCACCCCAGAATTCAAGTGATGAAGGGAACAATATATTTTTTGAGGAAGCCACTGAACATTGCGTTGCTACCGCGTTGTCAAAGGGTAATCAAGAAATCAACGCAGTATAGCAAACAGTCTTACGAGACCTTTGTGGACTAAGAAACGGCTTTTGATACAGGCAACACTATTGAAGTAATTACCAGGGAGCAGAGGCCAGGAAGCCAAGGAGACTTGCATGGCGCTGTTCGAGGAGATACGGTATGTAAACATCCCACTATAATCGCTAAAGGAAGACGTTTCCTTCTAGGAAGCGCGGCACATAAGAAAGCGACGTTTTTGAGGGATCATATTCCGCCTGTTTAGAGGCGTTATTTATAGCATCGGCAGGAACCAGTGATATAAGTGAATTGGGAATATTTTGGACACTTGAGATTTTTGGTTGACATGGTCCTGTTCACGAGTGCGGCAAACTGGCCAAGCTGGTAGAATTGATGGTGACAACAGCGCAAGGGAAGACGAAGACCAAGAAAAAGGCAAACAAAGACATCGCGCTGGTTCACAACTAAATTTTACTAAAGAAGAACAGCCGTACTAAGATTTGTACGCCAACCGAAGACATCACTATGCCAAGAGAAGAGAACAGATAAAGCCAGATTATACAAACTTCTACGTTAAACAAGACACGCTAGACAGTCATGTGGTTGATCTCCGTCTCCCCTTGCGCAGTTGTCAACAATGAATGGGCTTGTTTGGTGAATCGATGGGGTGTACGAAAACAAGATTGAAAGTAGTACTTATAAAAGCCGGAAGCCTCATTTTCAGTATAGGCAAGAAATGCTTCAACAGTTGGATGACAAAAGGTCATCAACAATCTGCCAGTGGCGATCCTAACGACGGGAATAAAAACAGTGTGTGATTACCATTAACCGGGCTTCCCTCTGAACGCACTCCGAAATAATGAACATCGTGAGTGTTTTGATACTTTAAAGAGAACTATACAGTCAATGCGTTCTCGCGATGCAGCGTGGCTTGCGGGGCAGGAAGATGAGCACACACGGAAAGCCTCTTACGGAAACCTAGGTCGGCCCAGCGAGTCGTGGAAATAAGAATAACATGACTTACGCTTATGTTTAGAAAACGGGCGTCTTAGATAAGGGAGCGCAGATCACAACTTTCAGCACAAAGCTGTGATTGGCGAAACTATACTCGGGAACAACTTTCTGTGGCAATGGAGACAAAGCTACGCGGGGGGGGGGGGGGGGGGGGGACTGCTTTGTGTTACTGTGCCAAAGTAGTTCTCAATAAACTAGTTTCGGTTGCGGTTTTGGCGTGACGCATACGCATTTTCTACAGTTCGTTTCTTCGCATGAGCTGTTTGGTTGAGTGCGCTGAACCGCAATCACCAATCATGCAGGCATATTGGCGTATCCTTGTCTACGTTTCATTTGATTCTAAGCAAAAGCCAACGCATTCACTGGAGAACTCGGACCGACTTAATATATTATAGCGTGGACGGTACCGTCGAACTCTCAGCCGTCCAGAAACGCCGTTAATTTTGTCAGCGCTGCAGTTTTGAGGGCACGCACTGATATTTAAACTCTTTTTTAGCCGATAACTGGGCAGCACAACGCGCACGTGTAGCGTGCTTACATAGCGCAGGCTCGCTATACCGTTAGGGCAGCACACGGCACTACGGCGCGAAGTGAAATCCCATTTGGATAGCGCTGAGTTAGGCAGGCCCCAAAAAGTTTCGGTGACCCGCAACTCGGAAAGCGTATAGGGGAAGCTCGCGCTGCATACCCATGAATCTTGCGCTCAATCGCCACGCCTTCCTATTCCAATATCTTTGATGAACAGCGGGCTTTCGGGCGTGTCTCGCTATACTACGTGGCGCAGGTTTCATACCGTAGGATAGCAGTCGTACTTCACTGGCTGAGTTGCCTATTTACAGCGTAAAGGCGTGTCAGCACTTGGACGGATGAAACACGTAACGCTGTCTAAACACCTGCACAGTTAGCGCTGGTCGTAAAGTTTAAAAACAATTGGTCACTGAACATTTTGCCAGTAATGTGGTCACTGACATCGTAAAGTACATTGCATCAGTTAACTTTGTCAAACGCCAATATATCGAGCCGTTCTCAGATTGGTGGTTAAGCCACCCCTTTCTATTTTTTAATGTGTGGTCACTCGCATACTTCTTGGGTCACTTGCCGAAAAAATCACCGTATCCAGAACACCGCAACTGGGCCTGTCAGCAGAATTTCAATTGGCTTCCAAACCAGGCAACAGAATTCGCGTTGTCTGAGTGTAGCTGCTAACTCTTCATCAACATTCCAATTGGCTGCAACAGCCTCCTTTCTTTGTCACTTACATCAACGTTGTGGGAGCATGGCTGGCCCTACATTAAAAAAATAGCTGACTGGTATTCATGGCTGTAAATGTGATGTTGGCCTCACCGTGCTCTTACTTGTTCCCAAGCCCAACACGTGGGTTCACCAGTGATGGTCCTGCCCGTCCAATTCACCGATTTTCATTTGGCGGCGACGTGACACCCCACCATCGCTAGAGTACGTGCTCCAAAATTTCGCAAAAATGTACGATTGTGTGGCTGTGGCCAGGATTTGCCCACACAATTCCAGAACCAGCAGAAACACTCCGCCACTCAGGGCTGCCACCGCCAATTGCAAACCGTTTGACATCGGTACACCGTGAGCATTAGTCAGCAGGAATAATATGTGGTACGTGAAAAATTGAAGCAGAAGAAAGAATGTGTTTTGTTTCATTTATTTATTTCCTGCATAATCAGCTGGGCAAAATCTGGAAGCCACTCCAAGTAGTCACACAACCACAAACATGCACATGAACGCCAGTCACAGGAGTAAACCTTTAAAACCATGGCCCCATCTTTCAAGCCCACTTGAGCACTCAAAGGCACGCAGCCACGTATTTCGAAACAAACATTTCTGGCTCTGTTAGCAGTTATTCGCAGTCACTGAGTACGGTGTGCAGTAATTTCTTCATGATAAATGTGAAAACAACATAGATGTACCAGACATTGCACCACAAACATGACAAAGTGACACTGCCCATCCCCATGGCAGTGAACATTTCTGTAAATTCTGTTTCATGAGAGCGTGCCGTTACCTTTCGGGTGTTCTACTTCATATCCCAGGGCCTCGGGAAGGTAGTATTTTTACAAAAGCTAAGGCTGGTATCAAGGAAACCCACAGCGTTTCGACATTTGAAGTGAGGCATTGACGATTCGTATTACTCCTCGCCATTTAACCCTGTACATACGCATTTAAAATAAATTATTTGAGCCGGACATGGCCTTTTACTTCAGCAATCTACCCTCTGTAGTCGAAAAGACCAACAAAACATGAGCAAGTGAGTACAAATGATTACCTCGCTTACAATGTGCAACTGATGGTAGTATATTTTTTTCAGATGACAGAAATAATTACAAATGATGCATTTCTGGATATCACTACCATCTCGCAGTTCTTGTAAAATAATTATTCCAGTCTTGTCATGTCATGCACAGGTAACTGCTGTCTGCAGAGGCTGTTTACAACCTCTTGGGTTGTAATCAATTTTCCCATTGCATTTCTTCTGGGTGAAACAGGATATGTGACGTGCCACTCCTCACTGCTTGCTACCAGCGTTCGTCGTCAGGTTTCATTTTATGCATGACAAAGGTACAGCAAGTGCATCTTAGCTGCCACCCACAAGTGACAACCTGAAGCCTAATTCGCACACTGACAACAAGCAACAACCTCTCCAAATGATTGCCTGGTGCTGCACAAATCCACCACTGTATGAGCAGCTACCTCCTAAGTTGCGGGGCATAAGAAAAGTAAACAAGGTGTCCTGTAAGTTGTTGCACACAAGCAGCACCACATAAACCAACAGAGCGTACTTCCAAGCTTCTGGCCAACAGAAAGGAAAACAAAGTACCTCGTCACATGCCACACAAGGCCAGCACCACATAACCTACAAAGCGTACTTCCAAGCTACTGGGCATCGGAAAGTTAAACAGGGGGCTCTGTAAGTTGCCACGAAAAAGCAGCACCAACCGAGCGTACTTCCCAGCTTCCGGTCACCACAACCGTAAACAAAGCACCTTGTCACTCGCCACACACGACCAGCACCACATAAGTCAGCGCACACCGGTTTCATCACAGTTCCTCTACGCCGCTCATTTCGCTGTCACTGCAGTCACTAGAGCTGCTGGAGTCGGAACCTAACGGAATCACGACGTTGTCGATTCTGGTGTCGATTGCACCATCCCTCTCCCAGGCCTCTTTCTCCAGACGCTCCACATGAGTGCAGTCCCGGACCCAGTTTTCGCGAGTCACGAGGGCGATGGCTTCGTTGAGTAGTTGTTCAACGTCAGCGAGAGTGAATGAAGTGTTGTTGGCAGCAATATACCGCTTAACCTGGCTCCACACCATTTCAATAGGGTTGAATTCACAGTGGTAAGGAGGAAGCCGAACAATGTCATGACCAGCAACTCTGGCCAGGGCTTCAATCCGGTATCCAAAAAACTTGTGTTTGTTCTCATTAACCAGCCGAAGGAGCTCGGGTTTCAGCTGGTCATCACGCCACGGGATGGTTTTTGCAGTCAACCAAGACTGAATGTCGGCCTTGCGCCACGACGTCGAGGGCAGCTTTTCGGTCCGAACACTGTGGTACGGAGCATTGTCCATGACAATAACACTGCGTGGCTCAAGGGTAGAAGTTGTTCTGCGAACCACTTCTCAAAGCGTGGGCCATCCATTTCACTGTGGTAGTCAGTGGAAGCACTCTTTGACGCACGGAAAATGAGACATGCCCCGTCCACAAAGCCCTTCTCACTTCCAGCATGAAGGACGATGAGCCGACCACCTTTGCCTGTTGGTGCACAAAGCCCAGTAGTTAGACCCTTGCGAAAGGCATCTTCACGGGATGACACAGTGGTGTCCTCCCACACCGTGCCCTTGGTGTGCCCAGCATTGACCCAAGTCTCGTCGAGGTAGTATATAGTCCTGCGAAAATGAATGGAATACGTGTCAATTTTTCTTTGGGGAGAAGGGTTAGTAAAGACAGAGAAGGCACTCATTGCTTGCACCTAACATCATTCTAGTACGCAGGCAGGTATGTTTGGTTTTTGGTAGCACCGCAAAACACCAAAATAAAAAATGTTCGCAGAACGTACACCACCCACATGGCTAACGAAAACCACTCACTGAGTGCTATCCATACATTATTATAACATGTCGATGCATACTTGTCCCTTCACTTGCTGAACCAGAATAGCATGCAAAATACGAACAAGAGGCAGGGATACAGAAAAACGCCATGAAAAATATAAAGTGAACGTCAGTATGCATGTGGAGTGGTGTTGATAAGTACCTCTCAGCAATAAAATGTTTGGCTGTACGAGAACTTCCATCGTTATTTTTTCTTGTTACATTTCAACTGTCAAATAATGTTACATACGAAATTTTTATTTTAATTGCAGGAATTGACGTTTATCTATCCGTCCGCCAAATCGAAAACACGTACCGTTTCTGCTTTCGCATTTCTCGAAGAGTCCGCAGATATTCCCGCCGCCACACGGTGATGTCATCCCTTTCCAGAAGCGCAGAGTTACGTTTTCGCTTCCGGAAAGCAAATCCAATGTCATTCAGAAGCCGACGCATCGTTCTGACACTCAGCTTCGGCAGCCCCATGTCGGAGTCGCTGGTCACATCGCTGAGGACCTTTTCTGCAGTTGGCGCCTCGTTGCGAATGAAGTACTGATGCACTTTCCGTCGGAGAGCAGCAAGGGTGAAGCTGTCGTTCCGCTGTACTCTTGTCTGTCCTGTAACTGCAGGCGGTTTCCCAGTCGACAAACGAAGTCTTTTGCGCTTTGGGGACTTCAGGGTGCCACGCAAAACCTCATTCTTGAGCCGTGCCACCGTACGCTCGCTTACTCCGGTAAGCTGGCTAACCGAACGAAATGCGGAAACGACGGAGAGTCCTGGTTGCTTCAGTCTCACTTGGGCGTACACGTTGCAGACAACTTGCTGGGTCTGGTTTGACAGCTTTTGGTTGTGAAGCTTTTTGAAAATCCTTTGAGGCGAATTAACTGGTGGGCTATCGGACGGAACAGTACCTGCTGTCGATGAAGACGCCATTTTTTTTAAGAGAACCGTCGTGCCACCAGTGGTAATTTCCGCAACCAACAAAACCGATAATTTAAAAAAAGTAACGCTTACTGGCAATTATATTCTGGCGATTTATTCGAATTTTCAAAGCAAGGCTAGAAAAAAAGATATATATTTTTGTACTGCATAGGTTATGCGCATTGAATAATGTTTGTAGAACTACTTCCAACTGCGAAGCGAAATGTCGTGGTTCGGCCAGCCACTTCGCCCCCTCCCCCCCCTCCCGTAGCTTTTTTTCGGCAGCATTGTGAAACAGTTTTAGTGCAAGAAAGACCTTTCGGGCAGTGGCTGAATTCTCCCAAATGACGACAGTCATTTTGAAACGACGCGCTATTGGTGTGTAAATGCAAGCTTTCCTTGGTTCGGGAGCCCTCCAGAGGGGCGGGAGACTGGAAAGTACACAGCGCGAACTCAGCTGGTCGATGCCACAAGGCGACGCGCAAAGCGACGCGCAAAGCCACGCGCAATATATGTACTATGTTGTTTCAGAGAATTCATCCCCAGGATGGAGTAAGAAAAGCTAATTTGAGGATTATGACGCAATGGCCCAGTGCTTCCGTTCCTCACTAGAGATCATGAACCTCAGCTAACGAGACTTGCGCAGTCTTCAGCCGCCTTGTTGGCTCAGTTTTGGCAAAGCTGTGGTAAGTGC
This sequence comes from Haemaphysalis longicornis, assembly GCF_048455015.1. Taxonomy (NCBI): domain Eukaryota; kingdom Metazoa; phylum Arthropoda; class Arachnida; order Ixodida; family Ixodidae; genus Haemaphysalis; species Haemaphysalis longicornis. The sequence continues at coordinate 336,410 of NW_027526423.1, read as the reverse complement.
ATGCAAGTGCTTCATTGTTCACGGGTCCAAGTGCAGCGAATGCACAGAGTATTCGCATTTTTCATCTGGTCATCGGTGAGGGAGCGTTCCAGTGTGCGGAACCTTTTTCGCTGAGTAACGCACGGGAGTGTTGGCCTGTGTCACGTATTTGTTCGCCAACTTGTAAACCGGTTTACGTATGTGCGTAATACACGTCATTCATTTCTTCGCACTGTCATGCGGATTACATTAGTAAACGCGTAGCCTATGTATATTGTTTCTTCTGTAAATCATCGATGTGGTTCGGTGTAAGGCTATATGAAGGACGTGGTGGAGTCTTTTCGGTTTCTTACGGTGCAATTTGCAGTAGAATGTTAAGCCACTGTTTTGAGAAAACCCTTACAAATAATTTGAGAGAGATGCTGTTCCCGGTACTACGTTGTCGCGAAGTATTTATTTGTGGCCCTGGGCAGGATATGTTACCCCATATGAAAAAAAATGGCAGTCCCAGCATCCCTGATAACTTTGTTTTTTAGTTACCTAGAGGCGCAGCCAGTTAAGGCGTGGATGGAGGGGAAGGGTCTGCTTTTTGGTGGGTCTAACATGTGCACGCTGAGTGCTCAATTCGAAACAGTGGAGCATGTTCGCACGGAGTTCTTGGATGCCATATTTTTTGGGATGTCTAACGTTAAAGAAAGACCTGCGCATTTCAGCGCATAATATTCGATTCTGTCCGGTTGAGCGCGGAAATGTCACATACGATTTTGTCATGGCGGTGGGGTTACATTCCAGTCGGAGGTGCAGAATGGCTGTGCGGCATGCGGACCCGAATGCGCTCACAGTGAGCAATTATTTTGCACAGAATGTCAGGCTGTTGTACGAATTGTAAAAATTAGAGGACTTCGAACTTGAACGGCTACCATTTTTGGGAGAGCTGTGTACATTTGATGTTTATTTTAAATCCTCCCGTCAGCCAAAGTTTTTAATTTATTCGTGACTTGTATTGTGTTTGTGCAAAATGTAATGAAGAAGAAAATCCGCATTAGCTCCGTGGCTAATCCGTGGTTCTACCGAGCATAAGGACACGGGTTCGATACCGGTCGCGGTGACTGCATTTCTGACAAATGCGAAAAGCGAAAACGCCCTCCGTGTGTCGATACTTCGGCGCACGTTTAAGATTCCCGGTGGTCAAAACTAACCCACAGCCCTCCACCACGGCTCGCCTTATAGCCCACTCGTAGCTTCGGCGTATTGAGGTGCATTCAGCCCACCAAATATGTGAAGAGAATGGACGAGACAACATGAAAATATTTTCCTTTTCCCTCCCCCAACCATAAGCAGTGGGAAGGCATGCTAGCCAGCCTGGAACCCGGCGATCAACTTCGTCTGGTTGAAAGGGCCCGCATGGCAGCGACCGCCCAGGGACTTCTGGGCTAAGACCCCCCATTACCACTACTCCTTGAACTAATATAGAAATAAAGTTTATTCCTCCTCCTCCTTGCCAAACGTCCAGGGCTGGGAAAGAAAACTCATTGTATTCTTTTGCTTATGCCACCTGGTGACAGTATTTTTACAGCGCTATTTCAGGATTGTGGTGGATGCAGATGCATTTAGTGTTTGTTTTGTGAAATTTAACAGAATAACAATCAAGGCGCGTAGGTTGATAAAAGTATTTATTCACATGTCATCTGTAAAGAAGAGCCGCACAAGAGCCGGTTGCAGTTTAGGATTGTACAGCAGGACAATTATGGGACAAAAATACTGCTGGTGTCCATGCTACACTGTTGCCTTAGCTTTGGGCTAGATCAAACTGGGAAAACTCACAACCAGAAATTGTGCACACGTAACATTGCGAGCAGTAATGTGCCCTCGTCTTTGAGATGTGTAGGTAAAGCATCGGAAGTATTTTTAAGACGTACATTTTTTCACATTTTTTGCATTTCCCTTTGAATTCGCCACCTTCACCATTCTGAGTGCGATTTCATCATTGTACGTACTTATTACTCCAAATTATCCTGAAGTGTGAGTACTTAGGCGGTGGCAAGAAGTTGCGCTAAGCAGACGTGGTAGTGTGATTCAACGGTAAGCGCATCTACGTGTCAGGGCCCATCAGAATGTCCCTCTGGAGGCGGAAAGCTTCCGCCATGTTTGGTGGCATCCGATCGAGGTGTTCATCGAAGTCACGGAGAGCTTGGTTTTGGTATTCCATGTAGCGGTCGTGAAGGTTCAGCTCGTCGTAAACAGCTTTGACTGCAGCTTCGTCTGGACCACCGGTCACTCCCCGCCCAATGTGAGCCTGTGAGAAAGAAAGATCAGGGATTTGTTATTTTCCGCTCTCTCCCTACAGCAATAGTTTTTAGCACGAAAGTGTTTTACTCCAGAATTCATGAAGATTTCGCGTACGTCATATCCGTCCCGGTAGTGACGCCAATACAACGAAGCAAGCGGTCTGTAAAGGGTTAACCCCTGCACAGAGTGTTTTTTTTTTTTTTTTGCGGGGAAGGAACCCTTAGTACTAAAGAGTACGTTGTATTTCGGGTGGTTCGTTTTTGGGTTTTATATCATAACACGGAATTGTTTTATGCCGAAATACACCAATATATCACTGACGTCATATTCGTCCCGGAAATGACGCCAGTACACCTTTGCCGAAGCGAACCGCCAGCAGGACGTCGCTCGCCAAACACACCCGCAAGACAGCCCCCGACCCGCAAATCATGCTCCGCTGCAGATTTCGCTGCACTTTCCTGCTTTACCGATTCTTATGACAGATGAATCAATTACAGTTTTTTTCAGGGAGGCTGTCAAACACAGATCACACAAAAAGCGGTTTGTGTTCCCTCTTCTTGTATGGTGACATTTGGGTTCTGCATTACACAAGCTTCAAACTAAAGCTCGTAAGCTGGATGTAATAGAAAGCCTTGGTTCAGAAAGTCTTAATGCCGATGGAAGCAAAAAAAGGGCTCCACGTTACACTACTGCTCCTCCCATCTCGTACACGTTCCAGTCACGGCGGATGGTCGTGAAGAGTGTCTCCTTCATCACCAAGAATTGTCGGTGCAGAGGTGGATACCGCCTTCAATCGGGAGACACGCTGGCGCGGACCTCAACGCCAAAAATTTGGGGAATTGAAAAAATCTGCAGAAAATCAGAGGATTGTTCACTAATGGACAGCATTTCTAAGTCGCTTTTGTAAAGCGCGAGTTATTTACAACAAAATATGGCTATGAGTAGCAAAATACGTTGGTTAAATTTGTTGTTTTAAGTTTTCTTTCGTTTCTTTTCGCCAATGATGTAAAAAGGCACCGCTGTAGAAATGAAGTTCCTTTACTTTCCTAAATATGTATTTTTTTAAGAAGCAAGGCGTACTACTGAGTCAGTCCGTTCGCGCTCTTTGTATACGTGCGTATTTTCAACGTTCTTTGGTGACTTTTTTCATTTGTTCTTCTGTTTTGGGGGAAGATGTATAAGATGCATATTTTTTTATTTTTTCAGAGGATTCTTCTGGAAGTTTTATTTTTCCATTTTGCTTATTTTTTGGTTTTTAAAATTCTGTTCGGCCAATTATCTCCCTTGCCGCTCTTATAAAGGTTCTATGTGTTACTTTCGCCAAATATGCATTTCTGAGGAAATGCAGGCCGTTACAAGGTTGGCCATTTTTGACATTATTTTATTCGTAGTTTAAACGTTCTTTTGTGGGCTTATTTGTTTATTCTTGGTTTTTGGGGGAGATGTATACCATACATATTTCCAATGCCAGATTATTTATGTGAAAAATTATTGTTTCTATTTTTCATGTTTCTCGGTTTTTCACAATTATGTCGAGACCAAGTATTTCTCTTTGCGATATTAAAAATTTACAAGTGTTACTTTCGTCAAATCTGCACTTTTGCGGAAATTAAAGGTCATACACGGTTTGCCATATGCACACATTTATTTGTATATTGAACGTTGTGTTGCGGACTTTTTTGTTTGTTCTTAATTGTGGAGGGCTTTAAAAGATGTATATCCTGGATTTTTTGAAATACATTTGGTAAAAGTTGTATTTTCCTATTTTTTATTGTTAGTTTCTCACAATTCTTCTCGGACAATTGTCTGCATTTACTCTTTGATAAAGATTACAGGAGTTAATTTCGCCAAATCTGCATTTTTCTGGAAACTCACTGTGTTACACGTTTCTTCATTTTCGCCATTTCTTAGTCATATTTCCAACCTTTTTGCAGACTTTTGATTTTATTCTTGGGTTTCAGGGAAAGAAGTATAAGATTGATAGTTTTGATTTTGTCAGATCGTTTTTGTGAATTTATTTTCCCTTTTTCACTTTTTTTTAGTTTTTCAGAATTCTGTTTGACCCATTATCTCCACTTGCGCGATTATTACGATTGCAGGGTTAATTCCGCCAACTCTGCATTTTTTGGAAATTCAGGGCGTAACACAGTCGTGGCAGTAAGGGTTTTCGGAAAATAACTATACGCATTAAAACGCAGCATCTGCAGCTGTATTGTTGACGGAGCTGAATTAGTGTCCCAGTGTGATGCTTCACATCCAAGAAGGGCCCATGTTGTATTTTATGTCCCTCCCTCCCTACCTCCCTCCCCTCCTTCCTCCCTCCCCTCCTTCCTTCCTCCCCTCCTTCCTTCCTTCCTTCCTTCCTTCCTTCCTTCCGTCCTTTCTTTTTCGTTGTTTCAAAAAATTTCGTCCTTCCTTTCTTATTGCTGTCTTCAATTCTTTTTGTTTTTTGTTTTTTTTCCTTTCTTCATTCCTTTCTCTTTTATTTCTTTCTCCCATTATTTTATTATTCCTTACTTTTGCCTTATTTTTTCCTACCTTTCTTTCTTTCTTTGTTCACAAAATTCTGATGTGCTCCCGGGAAACGAAGGACCCTCTAATCACATTCTTGGTATTTCTATCGGGGTTCATTTACCGTGCCTTTTATTTCACAATATATTTGGCTATATGTATATACATGTGCACATACGCATCAACATCGTGTTATTTTGTTCCGTGCAGCACAAAGGCCTCTTTCAAAGATTTCCAGCCACTTCTTTGCTGAGTTTGACGGGTCTATTCTTTGCTCCTGAATTTTCTTTAGTCATTTCTGCGTCAAATTCTTGGTGTTACTCTGCTCGCTGGAACCTACTGCATTAAATGAATGGCACACCTGTTTTTTTTTCACCCTTAATTGATGACTTGCTTATTAATTATATCTTAATCAATTAATTTGTACTTGAATTTATTCGGCCTGATTTGTAATCGTCGGTGCGGTTTTAGTATCTCTGAGTGTCACCCCTAGCTGTTTGTTGTCGCTGGTTACGCTTGTCGTAGTTTTGTTTAAAGCGGCTCACTTAAACTGTACGTGTTGGCCCAGAATGGCATTACCTAAATTAGAATTTGATTTTACACCTGTTTCTTTAGTGGCAAAGGTAGTTTGCAGAAAACAATTTGAGGATGCTCACGGAATGCAGCTGGGCCTATGATAATTCTGCTCTTTCTTATGACTTGGATCAACACTAACGATTTTCCCAAGAGAGTTATGGTATTGCTCTGGTATTACTACACCAACACTGAAATGGCGTATCTGTGAATGTTCGCTTACTCATACTTGTAAGTTACTTGTGTGAATTTTTGTAATAACATTCAAGCGTTTCACGTAGAATTGTCTAAGCGTTTCGAACGAATCTCGGCTCGACTGACTGAAGAACAATGGCACCCGCAAATCTCAAAGTCCTCATGTATTTCATATCGGCCCGTAAAGCTGACTTGTCCTAATTAGATTTCTCATTCACCCCTTCCAGACAGTCTGTAAATAATTCGGGCGAATTTGTACCTCTTTGTCTGACACCCTTCTTCATAGGAAATATTGTTGCCCTCTTATAAAGGATGATCTTCGTATACACCTTCGAACGGCGCTACATGCGGTTTCTCTACTCCACGATCAAATACTGCTTCAACGACTGCCGTGGGGACTGAGTCCAGTGACATTTTATAATGACTAAAAAGCTTGGTACAGGTTTAATATTTTGTGCATACGCACCAACTACCTGGTTTATTGAATGAATATAACTCACCAGAAACAAATATTTCCCAACGACAGTTAGGTTGTTGAAAGTTCCCGTTTTCCATTAAGTATTGCTTTTGTAAAGAAACTCGTCCAAACAGAAAGGAGGATGATGGGCCTGATATTTTTCAAGTGTTTTACGTCGCCTTTTTTTTTGTTAATTGCAATAAGGACCCATTTTATGCCTATTGTTGATTCAATATCACAGGTCCTTGTGACAATATTTTCGCGGGCTTTTTGATGACGATGTTTTCACTTTGGTGCAATAGATGGGCTGCCATTCTGACGTAACCTTGAGTCTTGCCTCTCTTGATCCGTTTTCACGGCTTTCTTCCCCAACCCTTTGCTATTGTTTTAGCTTGACCAGTGGGAACAATTGCATCAAAAACGCCAAGAAGGGCTTAAGGGAAGCAGTTCATCAATTTTTCACGATGAAGTTGGTTTATTTTTTTACACGAAAAAGGAAAAAAAAAAACATGCTACCCTGTCGGCAACCGAAGCTATGACCTTCTGAATACACTTCTGATGCCATACTAACAAAGCTACCGGATGGCTGTGCTCCCCTCCGCAATCAGGGGTGCTATGTGAATATAATGGTATACTGCGGTTTGTGGTGGCATCTTTCGCCCCTTCGACAAATCGCGCTGAAGTGGGCCTCCAAAGTAATGATACCACGCTGGGAATGGTACCATGCTTTCGGGTGATGGTACCACGACACCAGGATTAAGTAGTTTCATTGGAAAGGCACTCCACAAAACCCACGTATCCATTCAGGAAAGAATTGGGGGGCGGTAGATCGAGGTTCAGGTGGAACCTACCTAGCTATTACGTATGTACGTACGTCAGAAATCGCCCGAATTGTACCGCGCCCTACAGTTGAAGCACACGTTACACTCCTTGAATGGACATATACCTTAAGTGTTTGGACTTGCTCTGGTGAGGCCAACTTGAGGGCAGAGATGAGGAACCACGTGTGCTTGTGCTCCACGATGTCAGTTCCAACCCTTCCCATGACCTCCGGGCAACTGTAGCAGTCGTTGAAGTCGTTATGGGCCATGTAGATTTGCCCCAAGGCAGTAGAAGCCTCGTGCGCCTGCTGGTGCAACTTTGGGTCCACGACACCAGCCTGCACACATAAAGTGCACGAATAAGACTAAACAGCATCGCTTCAATAAAACACAACACGAAATATCATTGACCAGCTTGGAAATTTTTCACATTGAATCATGGCTTAATGACAAATACAGGAAGTTTTGGTTCTCTGAAGAATACGCGGCGTGGACTCAGAGGAGCATTGTCGCGCAACGTTTATTAGCAGGAATGTAAAGTCTCTGAACATAAGGGTATTCTGACGCCGTAATGACAAAAGGTAACGTTCAATGTTAACACTGCTGCCTTTTACAGTCGCTTATTTATGGGTGGAGAAGCATGCGGCTTTAACCAACGTGTTTGTGCCGAAATTTCAGTATCTCGGCAAATTCGTTTGGAGCCCAGTAATCAATGTCTCAGTTTTCAGTGATTCAGTACTGGGTTTGTAAAAGTCTAACTTCTTGAATCCTGATCAGTAAAATTTTGTCTGTGTAAGCAATAACATGCGTTCCCGTTGTTTGCCTGTAGTTTTAACAAATTTAAGAATAAGAAGAAGTTCATAAATGACGTATAATACTTTTTCACATTTATACTGGAACTACAGCCGAAGGAGTGCCGGGTCCATCGTAACAGGCAAATACAATTCGATTGGTCCGAGTGGAGGCAAACATGTCTCGCGTCAATAACAAAAAATTCCAGAATGATATCACCAATTATTGTTCAATTCACAGTTGAAGTTTGCAATATTAGAAGTTACATTCATAACTGCAGCCCAGAGTGTACCAATTCACACTGAGAAATAAAATACCCTATGCAAAATGGTTTCTTACATTGTGTGCGTACATCCAAACTCTACGCTAGGTCCGGTAATGAAATTATGTTCTTTTTTTTTTTGCGCAAGGGGTTAAAAGAAAGTGGAGAAGAACGTTGTTTCTGAGCCCCCGAAGAGTTCTGTCATTATGTGATCAAGGAGAATACGTTTGGGCAAAGATGTTAATGCCAGCGCCAAGGAAAAGAGTTAAATCAGTCATGGGCCTCTGGCGGCTGCTGCCATAATCTTTGGCCAGTACCCCGAATTGCGTATGTGGTATTCGTGGGTTGGATTTTTACGCCACTGCCAAATGAAAAGGGGCTCATTGACCGTCAGCTTTTTACGGCAGCTTTTATTATCATTTCTTAATATTATTTAATGGGTATAGGTGAATCGAGATTCTGTTCCCCCGTGAAATCAAGCCGGCCACTTCTTTCTCGCGCCTGGCGCCATCTACTTGTTCAATTCTAACACTCCTTGTAGTTTTTTGAGTACTTGAAAAAAAAATGCCACCCTGTTCAGCTTTGGTGGTGATTAGAAGAAGAATGAGAGCAACAAAGAGGAATGATGTGACTGGAAAGAATGTTGCAATTTATGTTCAGCGAGAAAATTGGGAGAGAAAGGTGTACAAAGAGCAGAACGAAAAAACCGGTCGCAACTTGTAAATATACAGTGTATGAAAAGAAATTGTGCGCGTGGGGTAGCTTTACGCGTGAACGTCCAAATTCCGTCGAAACTGCATTTTGTGCAATTTTTCACTGTAGTTAAGGGCTGTTTCGCATCTGCAAGGTTTAAGGGGTTCTCGGGTTGCTTCTGGAAGGTTATATGATCATCCAACACGAGTGCCTACGAAGATACGTATTCATTGGCTTCCTTTTGTCGAAGAGACTTCTTTTCTGCAAAAACAACCCACTGGATTCTCTAGCACAACCTTCGGGCTAAAGCTTTGGTTATTAAAGCTATATTTCGTGATAATATGTTAGCGTCCTTTACAACTTGTGGATGCTATCATGTTCCTTGAGAGAACAATGTAAAATCCAGGTGAAGGTAAGAACATGGCGACTTTTTCGACAATCAATCAATCAATCAATCAATCAATCAATCAATCAATCAATCAATCAATCAATCAATCAATCAATCAATCAATCAATCAATCAATCAATCAATCAATCGATTAATCAATCAAAAATATTTTATGATCAACCAATCAGCAACACTTAAAGCTCATGCTGAATTTTCAGCACCCCTGTGAGGTTTTGTCGAAGATATGTAGGTAATTTCAGGTTGAAGATAAAAGTTCTTGTTTCCGCCATTCATACCTTTTTTACGTCAAAAGCATTGACTAGATTTGTACAGTGGAAGAACCGAATTTAGAAGCAATATTACAAAGTTCACACCACGTTTGCTCACTTCTTGTTCCACTGAATGGCTGTGCCTGTGCAGCATATGACGTCTCGAACATCGTTGGATTCACCGACATTCCTTTATAACAATCAGGTACTATCTGGGTATGATGTAAAGTAATAAAAACCAATAAAGCCTCATTTGTCGGCAGTTTATTCGCAGGTCCTGAATTCTTGGTTTAGCAAGTCTAACGAAGAAAAGAAAAGTTTAAGTCCCCCGAAATAAACAAATGCAGTAGTGATGCTTAAACGCAGAAGGCCTTACCATATACATTCCCGCGCGGACAGGTAGCTCCAGTGTGAACGGACCAGACTTCAAGATTCCCACGGCCCAGTAACGATCGAACGATGGGTGTCTCAGCTGCTGGCCGCCGCTTGTGGTTGCGGTGCTCAGCACGTCAAACATTTGCCCTAGCACAGCCCTCAGGTCACAGTCGTCGAAGAGGTCCAACAGGGCTGGAAGCATCGGGTGCGATGAAAGCCGTCTCTTGAGCACGAAGCTGACGGCCTTCTCGAAGATGACCGCATCGATGATGGCCCGCCAGCCGATGTCGGGCCGTGTGTGCGCGGCTGGACGACCGCGGCGCATCGGTGAGCCGTCCATCATGTCGTCTACCGATATCTGGTAGCATTCCAACTGCGTTAAAGAAAATCGACACCCCGCTTTTAGAAAGCTGCCTTTGCCTGCTCGCAAGTACCGTGAGTACTCGTACACACTTACAACATCTTATTTTCCAGACGAGTGGGAGGTTTGATTTGTAGCTTCTGTAACTGGTTGTTTCGAACGACAGATGGCAGTACACCTAGGACCACATTTTGTCCAAACTTTTCTCCGTAATGCATTTAAAATATTTGCATTTCAATCCTTCTGCGAAAATATTCTTTGAAGCTTTGGCACACGGGATTGTGGACACCTTTGTCAGAGGCATCAAATCCGCGTGCGTTTTAATGCTTCAACCCGTAGTGAGGTTTGTGCCGCCCAATAAAAAGTGAGCAAGTTCACCGTCTTGTGTGTAACCGGGGCCGTCTTGAACGAGCAGCACGAAGATAATAATTAGAAGTCGTTGCTCCAGAAGAAAAAACAAAGCCAAGATAAATTATCTATGATCGGAGTCTTTATGAAACGGCGCGTTTCTCTGGGCTCGAGAGAGAAGATAATTCTTTATTCTCGATGGTAGGGAGAAGTAGGTGGACCCTTTTGTCTGCTGGGTTTCCACTACAGTCGCTTATGATAAGAAGCAAGGTCATGGCCGCGCGTCTTGTCTGGCGTCCCACTTGAAAAAGCAGCGGGATTACGCGACCCTCTTCTTAGTGAGGACACACGTTACGCTGCCTGTGCTTATATTGCACCTATTTTGTTATGGAGGATCGGAATGCTGCGCCATTTCAATGCTGACCGTGCACAGGTGTACTTATTAAGGCAAAATCATCAACTCATTCTTCGCGTCGCGGGCGGCGATTCTTCCAGCACTGCGGACAAGAAGGACCATCATCTCTAGAACGATACCGTCTTACCGCACATCAGCGATGCACGGAGAATCGAGGGAACTCAAAAGACCCACGGACCGAACGCATAAACGAAGACGGGCTCTCGCCAGTGTAACGTTTAAGCGACAATGGCAAGATACAAGCCACCGCTCATCGTTTCTCCTAACTGGCTTGCGTGATTTCTTTTTAAGCGTATTTGTTGAAGCTTTGGCCACAAGACACGGGGATTTCTTGGGAAGTGCCTGCCAGCTATTATCTCCGAAAGAAAAGTAAAAGGAGAAAATAAGAAGAGTACAGGGCACATATCTTCTATCAGGCTGTCCACGAAGCACGCTATATGGTATTACATTCCGTAGCAGATGGTATTGAGAAATGAGGAATTAAGCCCAATAAGGCCAGCAATATACGCACCAGTTCGACGCACCAGCCAACCATGGCGGCATCGGGCAGATTCTTGTCCGGGTCTTCAGCCAAGAGCTGGTATGTCTGAAGGACACCCAGGAGTCGAGGCCGGTTTTTGTGGTACAGGATGTACTCCAGGGCCTCTCCCAAGGCGTCCAACATTTCGCGCGCTCGGGGAACTCCAAATTCCATTTCCTTCACAGTCGACAGCATACGTTCCTTCGCTTCCAAGACCGGCAGATCCGTCTGGCAGTAGAGCTTCGATGGCCGCTTTAGTTCTGATGTGTTCAGCTTTTGAGACCTGCGTCGCGAAGAGATTACATGTAGCCTGACGAGAATGGGCCTCAAGCAGTGAGCTTTTAGTGCTTAGTGTTTACACGCTGCAAATCGTGGAAGATGTAACATACATATCGTTTCCTCTGGGACCATCGTGCGGTAGAATTGTTGTGGTCAACTTTGAACTAGTTAGAAATGAATTGGGTAGTCTTATGCCTTTCTAATTTGTTTTGAGTGAATGTTATATATCAACCGAATACGTTAAACCACAAACTGCGCCGCAAAACACAGCTTTTCCAAACAAGGCCTTAACGAATCGGCCGACAGCTTCACTACTTCACCTTTTCGCCAATCTCAATATATTGCCTTTTCTATAGCATGACTTGAACACTGTTTGAAAAACATAGTAAAAGCATAAAATAACGAAGGATCCTCAACCGCACTCGCTGAATGTCTCACAGGAAATCCACAAACATAAGATTCAATTTTCATACAGTGTACGAAGTATGCTGCCAACGTCCCGTAATGCCCAGTGTTGGGACATCTGAAAGGTTAGGCCATGAAGCATAAGAAACAAAGTTGGCGGACGAGCAACATCAAAATGTGGTTTTAAAGTGGCGAACACGCTTCAGAATGATAACTGACAGAATTATGTTCCAGTTGCGGCAGGAAATGCGCTGACCGAGATTCCACGTGCTTTCAACAACAACAAAAAAAAAAAACAAATTGGGCCACCTTTGTACTTGCGATGCGAAGACTGTGGAAACAGCGGAGCTGGTAGTCTTCACTAGCTTAGCTTTGGCTTTTTTAAAAAGTGAAAGATGGTTAAAAGTGGATTGTTCGTGGAAAACTGAGCTAAATCAAGTACTCAATCCACCCCCCACCCGCCGCGGTGGCTCAGTGGCTAAGGCGTTGTGTTGCTGAGCACGAGAGCGCGGTTTCAATTCCCGGCCGTGGCGGCCGCTTTTCTGATGGAGGCGAAAAGCAAAAACAGCCGTGTGTACGAGATTTCGGTGCACGTTAAAGATCCCCGGGTGGTCGAAATTAATCCGAAGCCCTGAACTACGGCGCGCTTCATCGCCTGCGTTGCGTCGGTGCGTTAAACCCTGCAATCAATCAATCAATCAATCAATCAATCAATCAATCAATCAATCAATCAATCAATCAATCAATCAATCAATCAATCAATCAATCAATCAATCGACCCCCCTCGGGACCAAAATCCAAACTACCAAAATCCGAAGCCAAAGTGCACTTCAACTCAGCCATAGTCCAAAGCAAACGCCGGCGCCGCGAACCCAAGGAAAATACTGTGCGCACTGAATGCGATGATAGCGCAATCGTATAGACTCCAGTTCAATAACGCGAGGGACCGAGGTTTGATTCTGACCCGGGAAGCGTTCTTTCTGTCTGATTTGGTTGCACATTGTTTTGTTCCCCGCCGCGGCTGACCCCGAGGTCATCGGGACTTCGGGGTGGACCACTGAACAGGTTGCCGGTCTCATGGCGTAAAGGTCCCGGGTTCGATTCCCACGACCTCCAGAATCCCATTTCTTAGGCGCGTACTCCAAACACGTGTTCGTGGGTTTCTTGGGTCGTTGCTACTATCCGTCAGGGTTTTTGGCTACCATTTGCTCATTTCCACTTCGCCTAGCGGAATTTTCTGTTAACGATCGGCAAGGACAGAAGAAAGCTTGAAAAGCTCTGCTGTTAAAAAAAACACCACACGGTGAGCTGCCATCAACCCCAGGGATAAGTGGTAAATTAGAAGAGACAGGGTTTCTGCAAGAAGTGGCGTGTCTGTCCCCTCTTGTCCTTCAAAGAAATCACGCACCACTACCACCTAGAGTGGACAGTGTACCCTCCTCTACATAAAAACATAAGAACCTCACAAAAGAACAAGAACCTTCGAGGCATTCAAACAAACACCTTTTCCCACCCAACTAGAGCCCACATTCTGTCTCCCACACTGTACTCCTCGCAATGCCACTTCTGCAAGGCTCCAGGCACGCTTTACTATATTATTTTGGGCGGTAATAAGAACCCGAACCTAGCCCCCCTACCGTTCCCTTCCCCTGAGCTCTGGGAGGGAGCACTGTCCAGATCGGACCCTGACGGCCAGCTTTGGCTGGTGAAGAGAGCACAAGAAAGTGGACGGCCTGAAGGGGTCGTGGAATAGGGACTCTTCCCCAAGACCAACTGCTCTATAGAAACGTTTATTCTTCCTCCTACAAATTTTCGTCGGAGTCGTCCCACACCCACTCACTAGAATTGTCCGATCACTATGACAGTAACCCCCAGTGGCAGGAACGGCAATCAAAGGCAAGGACGCGCGGTAGCAGGCAAGTGATTCTGCGCCCGTGTGACACGGAACGCGGATTCCGCTAAAGTCCGGTCAAGTGCTCTGTTTGCGAAAACTCTGGGGCTTCCCCTGGCAATAATTTACTCCTACAAAGGCGGCACTGCGTTCCCGGATAGGCACATGCCCGGCACAGCCACTGCCGGTACGCGCCCTGCGCCCTGTACTGGTGCACTTGGGTCAGTCTTTCTGTTCCTTTGAACAACTGTTAAAAGAGCTCCTCGGCCTCAGTGGCTTTGGGGTAGATTCGTGGGTTTCGGAGGGAACCGTCTGGGTTCGAGCCCCATGCACTAGATTTTTTCTTATGGTACAACATTCTAATATCTCAATTCTACCCATTATTTTTGTGAATACGGGGGGCTCGGTATCGCTTGGGCGGTTTAGGGATGCCCCGCGGTTTTTTAAGAAGTTTAATTAACATTCTGCATCCAACTGGCTACTACCTGTGTCGGATTAGCTACCGCCTTACATCGCGTGTATTGTATGCTGGTTCCACGAAGCTACCGTAGCATAGATTCGTACCGTATAATTACGGATTTCTGAATGTCCTTCAGACGGGTCAAATTCCCATTTGAAGACAACGCGCGGTCCACCAAATCCATTTGGGCACCAAAGTCCACGAACCAGCGCATAGTTTCCACATACCCCTTGAGGGGTATTGCAAGGGAAGACGAGAGCTGTCAAGAGAGGCACCCTTTAATTTCTACTATTCCAAGTTATGTGATATTTTCGGGTACAAGTACGCAACCAGACGAATAAGGCTGCAGTAATACTGGCCAATTACGTACGTAAACGTTCGTTGCGTTTGTGCAAAACATTGTTTTGGTTTAATACTTGATGTTGAGTACATTATAAACTTACTTCACTTTGTATCAATACTTTATAGGCCAACTTTTCTGCCTCAAGGATGAAGCCATAGCTGACAAAAAAATTGTAGATATCCAACTGTAGCTGCCCGCTGGGATACAAAGGCAGAAGCAAGGTCGTTTTAGCGTTTCATCCAGAAGACTGCGGCAGTGTTCAAACAAGAACCCAGCAGACGGTCGTGGGTGTAACAGGAAGTGCTTGGCCTGCACTGACTTACAAACAGAATGTCGCTATAACCACCGCCCTCACCATAAGTGGTCGATCGCGAATGGTATGAATGTGGGAGTTACGAATGAGTTCGTTGAAACTGCGGCCAAAACGGAACTGGTGGACCGGACGTAAGATTCTGACGGCTCCTGGTATGGTTTTCGCCCATGCCGTATAGTAGACATACGACCAGTCCGGAGACCATTCCGATGTTCATTTTGAGAAATTATCAACCTGTACTATGGTAGCTTTATGATCCCAGCATGACACACACACACACACACACACACACACACACACACACACACACACACACACACACACACACACACACACACACACACACACACACACACACACACACACACACACACACACACACACACACACACACACACACACACACACACACACACACACAAGCACACACACACACACACACACACACACACACACACACACACACACACACGATGTCCCAAGAAGAAGCCAGTATATTTGCGCTATCCCAGAAGGCAGGCAAACTTAAAGGGGTCCTGAAATACCTTCCGCCGATGCATGGATGTACATGTAACCAAATAAAGCAATGTATTAGCAATCTTCTCCTGCAAAAATTTTGTTAAAGCGATGAGTATTAGCTGAGAAATCGTAAATCAAAAACGACGCATTATCGTCGCGCCGCGTTTCCTCCTCCTTTCAACGTACTCTCCGCTGTTGACGGCGCGGGAGCCTTCCCTCCCATGATGCTGCGCTCCTCAGCGGTGACGTACTTCCGCTACTGCACTGCTCATGCTGCCGTCTGCTACGGGCAAGCTTTGTTGACACCATGAATCCCGCACTCTGCTCAAGGCTGGAAAAGCGAACGAAAAATCTGGCCGCATGTGTGCGGCGGCCTGGCCTTGCCCTTTCGCGATGTACAGGGCCGTCCACGCTAGGTGCGAACACGGCGCAGCGTGGCCTCGCTCCGAGGAGCGCCAGCGCACAATCCGCGGCCGCGCATCGAAGCTAAGCGGCGCAGGCGCACAGGGGCTTGGAGGCGGGGCTTCGTGTCGTCTGCTAGCGCGGGAGAGCGCGGTGCCTGCTTTGCTGTAAAGCACGCCTAACTGTAGTACGGGGCCAGTACGGGGCGTTCAAGCGTGCTGGGTGGGGCGAACGTTTCTCGCGGTGCTCTCATTTGTAGAAGATAGAATTTCAAAAACATTTCAGTGTCAGCATTAGGCGTTTCGCAACTATCGGTCTCCGCTTGAATAGTGAATTGTAGAAATAGTAAAAGGGAACCCATTAAATAATCGCCTTTCGGTGCGTGGCTTGTGATCCCAGTTATCAATCGACCAGATATATGGGAAATCCTCAAGGAGGTGCAATTTTCTGTGAAAAAAAAAATTGCCATCCACCTCAATGCAACCGTACGGCTGCATTGAGGTGAAGTGAAATTTTCCTTCAGATGCCAGTTATCGCAGGCATACAGCCGTTCTTGCCTTGACGACAGCATATGCAAAAGAAAGATGTATAAATAAAATCCGGAGTAATCGCGTTCAATCCCTGATTTTCCGTAAAATGATTTTCATAGTTATACTGCTCAACAGACGATAAAACCAGAAAAAGAAAGAATATACATGGTACTTCTCCCAGGAGGATATGCTTCTGGGGTGAGTTGGAAAACAGAGTAAGAAGGTTCTCTAACAATTTAGAGTTTAATGACGGTGCACCCACGCTTCGATAAAGCAGTCGAATCTAATGTTCAAGGGCACTCCTCGTGAAAATGTTTTATTTACGGCCTCAATGCCGTGCTGCGACGCGGATTACAAAACACGGGAGGGGCAGTCACTCGTGATTTGTGAACAAGACTGCTGAACTTATCATGCGGCGCACGGACCCTACTTGAACAGCACACAGCGGGCCTTAACCATATATATCTTTAACCGAATGCCGCCGGCGCACCCGATGAGAATATTCTACTTAACTTGAAACGCAAATAGTTTTAGCCGCATCTTTCGGCAGTAGGAGTTCAACATGTTCTACAAGTCTCCCCTCTGGCATCAATCGTGCAGTGGCACAACAATACAGAAACTGCTGTTAGCAAAACGGTCTTCAGACTCAGTGAAGCCTCAAGGTATTTCACGATTCAGATGTTAACAAAACGCCGTAAGGTAGCCATTAAGAACAAGTTAAGGTTTACATCCACCTCGGGATTTAGGACGTGGCTTCGATAATTCACTTGACTGGCTTGGCAATTAGGAAGTATTGCGACACAATTGCGTAAGGGGAACCTTTCTTTGTGCGTAGAATAAGCATGCAAGTTTCCAAATACAGGCTCAAATTTGAGGGAAGCAGGGCTTAGAAAGTCATTGGCTTGCCTACCTGTTATCCGAAGTTAAGGGGGCGTTGAGACTGGCTGCTGTGGAAAACGATGAGTTTTGCGTTCGAGTCATCAGGGAGGCCAAATTCAGCTTTCGCGTGGGCGGGGTGAATCCCGACGCCAACCTTCGCAGTGCATTCGCTGCCTGGATGCGCATGTTTGTACTAAAGTTGTCAACCGGCCGTGGCGTCTCCTGGACTTCGAATGTTTGGCTCGACTTAAATCCACCAGTCAATGCACATCACGCATGCGCACTCGTAGCAGGGCTTAAAACTGCCCCTTCGCTGCGCAGGTGAGGGCGCCCTCTTTTTATCACCAGTGTATTTTTAACATTGATAACTCCTCACCGCTTCCCATATTCCATTTACTTACCTTGCGTTCACCTGTTATCGCCTCCATTCTTGTACACTGCATTCCAAACCTTGGAGTCGCTGGGCAGAGCATTGGCCTTTACCCAGCACTCTTTATCCGTTGCTGTGCTGTTTAGGCATTTTTATTCTCCCTTCAGTAACGCGCGCCGCTAATGTAAAACAATGGCATGGAATCTAATGATAATTATGCATGTTTGCTTCTCTGCGAGTTCGGTCTATCGGTGAACGCGTGAGCACAGGACATGTTAAGGTTTAATAAGCCGATTTTGACTGAGGGAGAAAAAATTTAGCGGCCAATTACAAAGCATCATTTTTTTCTGTTAGGTTTCACGAGCGTGCTTATGGCCTGAAGATTTTAAGCCGTAGTGGCGAGGGCATTGAATTCGACTTCAAGTGCACTGCGTTCCAGTGAAATCGACTAACCTTTTGGTAGGAACGTTGCGATGTCAAGGAGTTTTAGCTCATGCAAGAGAAACGAACCTTGCTAAAATTTTTCTGCTACGTCACTTCAAGTTGCCTTAGAGTGAAGTTCGAGATTTGAGGTTGTGAACGAGACATTAAATGACACTACTAACTCCCATGTGTCGAAAACCCACCCCAGTATAACCTTAGAGGAGACTAGCGGTAGCACCCGGCGATGCCTGGTTGGACCACTATACTATATACACGATTGGGTATAAAAATTGTTGAATTATCTCTAACTTGCCTTATCTTGGAAACGGCTATGGGAAACGGCTGGAACTCATGCTTCATTCGAACTATACCAAAACAAACTGAACCAAAATGGTGTGCTCGAGAACTACTTACTCATGGGACGAATTATCTGGTAGGTGTGAAGGATACCGATAAGTCACACTTTTATAATAAATAACTTTTCCTGCTTCGGGAGACGTGTGGTTGCTGAAATTCCGAACTGATCGCGAGCGCTATGCATGCTACGCGGGAAAATTGAACTGAATTCCACTTATAGAGGTGTGCAATTTTAAAAATCCCGCTGGCCTCTTTATAGACTTGTTGAGACAAAATCCTGAAATCTATTTTTGTATAATTTTCTGAGAACCATTTGAGATCAACAGGAAATTGGATATATCAACGGGCTGAATAGTCATTTGAGAAATCCGGAAAACACGTAATTTGCTAAAAATGTTGTTTCTCCCTACTATATGGCTGTTACAGGAAAATCATTGTAAAATGGTTCATACAAATTTATACTGGTAACATATATCAACAAAGAATTGTTCAATATCTCAAGGAGCTTGCGATAGAAACAGAGCTGTGAAATATTTTTAGCGTTTCTCACTGTCTCAGGTGTGCATTAAAAAAATAGCTGTGTTGAGCTTCTGCACCATACTAGGAATGTGCTCCTCCTTCTGAAGTTTTTACAACCACCAGCTTGCTTTCGCGTTCACATAAAATGTCAGTTCTTTTGGGCCCGTCATGGTTCGAATTTCAAAAACATCCTTTTCGGCGCTTCAGCGGCGTCGCATGGTAAAAGCTCGAAAATTCGTTTTGTGCATTTGTAGGAGTAACATTTATCAGAAAAAAACAATTGGCTGTAGCAAGCAGCGAAGCATGGTGTATCTTTTAAAACACCCAAGTTCTCCGAAATGACGATTCGCGCCATTAGTGTTGCTTAGGGCAAAATCTTAAATTAAATGTAAAAGAATCTTACAGAACAAATGTATCAGCAAAAAGCACTTCTATGCTTGAAAGGCTGCGCGAGATAGTCCTGAATTTGAAAAAAAAGCAATTTTCCCCGTTTCCTCCGCCGGGAGCAAAATTTCCGAAAATAACTCCTTATTAACCACCTACGCCATGAGAGAAATATGCAGCGGAAGTGTCAAGTCGCTAGGTCCAGTAGTTTTGGCTGGGCGTAGATGAACCAGTCAGTCAGCCAGGCAGTCAGTCGGGCACTTATTTTATAGGTATTAATGGTGAGCGCGACCACGGGCGGCGCTGCGAAGCCCGCCTCCGTAACGTCCCCTTAGGGATGCTCGAATTTGTCGTCTGATTCACTCGGCCTCGCTCTTCCTGCTGTTTCGTTCTGCTCGGATGACTTTTGATGTTTGTCCTCACCAGATTTTGCGTCTGCGTAACTTTTATAATAATGAAAGACTTAAAATCACATACACTAGCTCAAAGCGTGAATTCAAGTATATTTTCGATACCGCTCCGGAAGGAACGTTGCCGACTTTGTCCGAGCTCGGCGTCACCTCTGTATTGAACAATTTTTCGAACAAAGGGAACAGCCAGACTCTAATAACCGACAACAGCGAAGACGGAAACATATTCCAGGCCTTCGGGGCTGTAGGCTTTGGAAGAAGGCACTACGATTCGCGGTAATCGTACGTAAGGAGGTGGGAAAACCGTTTTTGCCTCCTTGCCAAACACTCGAAAGTATTTTCACATCACTTTACGTTTTCGTGGCATGAAAGTAAGCCGACCTGCGCTATGGGTGGAAGAAAATGTAGGCTATGTTCCGAATAACCTACTGTCGGTATAGGCGCGTGCTCGATTTATACTAGGCTTCTAACCAGTATGGAGGATCACCGAGCAAAACGTTACCGATTGCGCAGAATACCATGACGCCGGTTCAAGCTCGGAGGCTCTGCGAGTATACAGCTAGGAGAAGTCATCGTGGTTGCAACCTCGCATGATATTTGTAGGGTAAACCAAATCATACACTTAGAAATGCGACACCCATTTTTCATTAGTGCTTTTCTGTAATTAAAAAAGTCGGTACGGAAAGGATCTAGGGCTACTCGGTTTCCATCATTTCTGCAGATGCGCCGCCTTAACACTTGTCCGCCTCGTCTCTCTCTCTCTCTCTCTCTCTCTCTCTCTCTCTCTCTCTCTCTCTCTCTCCAACACACACGCACACGCGCGCGTACACACACACACACGCACACAAACACACACACGCACACACACACACACACAGGCGCGCTCGAACGCACAAACACACAGTCGCGAACGCACGCACACGTACGCACACGCACGCATACACGCACACACACACACACACGCACGCACGCACATGCACGCGCGCACGCACACACTCGCACACACGCGGATGCACATGCACACGTAGACACACACATAAAGCACACACAAGCACACACGCACGCACGCACACTCACGCATGCACGCATGCAAACATCAAAGTCACGTGTACGGTAAAACTACAGTAATGTTATGCTTATTCACACCTGGAGGGATATTTACAGTAGATTTACCACAGTCATATCTTTCCAGCATTCAGATATTTGTTATCGTAAAACGCCACTCAAGAGGGACGAGAGGATGAGGAGAAAACTTTAATAGTAAAATCCAACTGGTTAGTGGGCCGGGTCCTCAGTCCGGACAAGACAGCAAGAGTAATTTACTTTAATTCATGAAATGGCATCCCGAGTAGGCCAGTATTTGGAACACAATTTCAAAGTGGTTGGAAAACAATAGAGCTACTTGGAGATAGTCATCGGCTTAAATTCTTGTTATAGTGGGAATAGGCACGCACTCTACTACGTTCGTTAGCGAGTACATCAAGCCTTCAACACCGTAATAGTGTCATAACCATTCGGTTTGAGAGTCAGTTTGTTATGATAACGATGGTTACGATAGAAATTCGGGGCAAAAAAGCCGCTTTCGAGCGCTCTGGACAACGCTGTCTGTGCTGTTCTGCGGTGGGGTGGCCCAAACTCTCTCATTATATTTGCATGCGGATAAACAACGCACGCTGCGGATACGCACCTTCTTCCACGCTGTAATAACGAAATATAATTTGCAAAGAAGGGACTGTATTCCATACGGCCTGAAGAAAATGTCCAAGCAAACTTTGTGAGCCTCCCAAACATCCCCAAACCTCCTACTGAGACGTTTGTGACGGTTAAGTAAAATTCATGCGTGGGGAACAGAGCAAACATTAGTCTGATACCAGTAAAAAACAACAAAAGAAGTAGAAGACAGTCGTTTTATCCCCTCCTGTTCGATGCACGTGAAGGGGCCCGCTGCGTGGCGCGTAGCATTAGCCTGTTAAGGCGGAGAAGTAAAACTTTATTAGATGATATTAGGCCTGTGCCCCTTTGGAGTCTTCATCAGAGCATTTTAAGTATACTTTAGAGCAGCCTATACATTTTGAATATTAATCGAGGAGCGCTGAGCTCTCAACATCACAAATAAGCTAGGAAGGACGAGTTACACACGCTCTTCTTACCGATCCTCTGAAGAAAGTTGTTCTCTCTCTCCTCGTGTGTTGCAAACTTGTGCGGGATACAGTTTGAAAATATTCGGAGGTGTTAGAGGCTGGCAAAAAACTGAATTGCTGGAAAGGCGGTTTTTAGTGCACTAAAGCATCGAAACGGGCGTTTTCCAGCACAGTCACCGCTGTCCCTCACAAGCGGAGTATAGCACACGACAGCGGCGTGAGTCTCTAAGCTGACGTCGGGAGCAAGGGGGTGCCACTCGAACATCTCACGGCCATTAGATTCCTCGAGCAAGGGCAACAGGCAAACTATGCACTTCCTGAATTTTGAGAGCTGCAAGCACATTTAAGGTGATTGCGAGAAAAACTTTACAAGTAGATATTGTGTAAAAAAGCCCTTCAGACCCCTTTCTCGGAACGTGGATTAGAGGCTTTCCTGGGCTTAATAACCACGCCATAAGAAAACAAGTATTACGTAAAGCATAAGGAAGAACAAAGTTAGGCATAGTTTCTTCTGCGCGGGTAACAGTATACAAAGTGATCGAAACAATACCAGAGTTGCAATTGACAATTTCAACTCTGGTTTTACTACCGTACCCGAAATCTCTAACAAGAAGCAGGTTGTTCCGGTTGCCGCCTCCACAGGAGACAAAACTTGTGTTTCTTTATTGTATAATTTGGATGGATTTCTTTACGCGTCAAAGAGAATACAGGAAAAATGAATGGAGCTGTCAGTAAAAAGTGTTATCGTGATCACCAATCTCCAGGAACACGTTTCAAGCAATGCTCATAAGTCGCATTCTAACGCTATCGCTTCGGGCTTTTGATAGCAACTCCCACACTACGCCAGCGTTTACAGAAAACATGCGTTCTGCACTGTCAAATGCTCCTGAGTGCAGCAAAAATGCATACGGAGATAAAACATGTAGACAGATAAAACATGGCCAAAGAAGGGGAGGAACAGCAAGCGCAAAACGACTTCGGATTTGCCCGGAAGAAACGAACTAATCGGAGAAAGTCCGGGCGAAGAGATATGAGGTCGTGGCTAGTGGGACAACGACCGGCGAGGCTTATAGAAGTACAGCCGATGCAAGAATGCCGCGACCGGCGAAAAAAATAAGGCCTAGACAAGTTGTCTGCGTGGGAGCGCAAGGCCCAGAAGGAGCAAACCGTGCGACAGGCAGCCGGCCTCGGGGGAGCAAGCAAAGGGTATGCGGCCAGGCCATCGATTACGCCACGCAAGATTGGGCAAGATCGGGCCGACATCGCATCGGCTCAGGCTTCTTAGTCGTACTACCAATCCCCAGTCGTACCGTCTTTGGTGTCCCCCGCGGCGACGGTGGTGCCCTTGTGTGCAGCATCTACCGCCGTCTACATATGTCGTGACGGACCCTACACGCGGCGTTTCCTGATCCTGCCGGTTGCCTCCTGCTGTCACAGCGGATATACCCAGTACAGGTACTGCCCTTTGCTAAGTCGGCTACCACAGGGGTAACCAAAGAGGACCCGTGTTGGGACCCGCGGCTCCGACGCAGTACCCAGGACGACCGCACTGCGACGCCGGCACTAGCACACCTGATGGGTACGGCTACCACCCCGCCGCAGCCACGTAAGTTCTGTGCCACGTCAGTGCCAGGGACTAGGGTAGGCCCGTCCACTAGAGACACGTATTAGACGTTCATTGTGTACGACTTGGTATAAATTGCAGTTGGTTGTATAATTTGTAAGTGGTTCAGTATTTTGGGGTGCAAATCGCTTTTTTTTGTTATTTGTTTATTAGTGTGTTAGAGGAAATGTATGGTTCTTTCAACCTGTTTACGGCTCTCCCTCGTCTCTTTCTCCAAGTCGGTAGAGACATCACGTAACACATTAGATGGCCTCCTATTATATCTCGCAAGCTCGAAACCCGTGGAACAGTTTCGTGTTCAAGTTCACTAGCTGCGGAGAATAAGTCCCGGGGCATTTTATTATATTCGAGGCCACATTTAGGACACTCTACGTATAGGATGTGTAACGGGCTAATACGGAAAGTGCCCGATGCGATGCAAGGCCCCAAGTGCGGTACTGGGCCCGGGAGTTTAGGTGCTGTTTTCATGGCTGCCCTATGCGCGAAACTCTCCTGTTCCTACCTGAGACCAAATAAAGCTGGTAAAAACACGCGCCAAATGTGGTCAGCACCCTACGAGTGAGGTTGATGCGACAGGATATTTAGAATGTTCATTGTTTTTACTTATTTATGCTTAAGTTGTTTTCTTTGTAATATAGGCAGTTTTTTGTCGAGCAAAACATTTAGGTGTTTCTGTTAATTTTTGACAGTACTTGACTGGCTCGTCAACATGACATCTAGACCTGTCTTGATTTGGATTAAATTTAAACCGTGTGTTTGGCAAATCAGTGGATTTGTTACACTACGCTGGACCTGTTGTTCACAAATGGCCAAGTTAAACAAATTTAAAGATATCTCAGCGCCGTCCACGTACATAGAATTAGAACGTGGTGAAGACAATGCCTTCCAAAGTGAGTTTACCTTAACAATAAATAACTAGCCTTGAAAACCACCTAGCCACACGCCAATTTGTTGCCCCTGTATCCTAGCGAGTGGACTGATTGTTGGATTTAACACACCGACGCGACGCAGGCGATGAGGCGCGCCGTAGTGGACGACTCCGGATTAATTGTGATTTTTGGGGATCTTTCACGTGCTTCGAAATCTCATACACACGGGCGTTTTCGTTTTTCGCCTCCGTCAGAAAAGCGAACGCCGCGGCCGGTAGACGAACCGGCGTTCTCGTGCTCAGCAGCACAATGCCTTAGCCACTGATCCACCTCTGTGGATTCCTAGCGAGTGCAGGTCTAGCACTCAGACTATTTGTTCTCTTACGCAGGTAGCATCCGAGTGCGCTTGCCATATTTCTCAATAACCAAAAACTTCAGGTCTAAGAGGCTGATGTAGCGCCAAGCTTTGTCACAAGCAATTTGCAGGCAAGAAACACAATTATTCAGGGCCGTTTATCAAGCCGTCATTTATGAAGGAATTTATTGCCACAAGTTTGTCGTTCGTGGGTCTCCATGCCCTGAAGCTTGCTCGAGGAGCACTCGAGTAGACCATTGTATTTTAAAAGTATACAATTGTCTTATCATATTTACAGGAACCTTGCCCAGGCAGATTGTCAGTGCTATGGGGCGGTAACTATCAAAGTAGGGTGCATCCTTCTTTTTGCTTTTGTGTTTCTGTATTTAGCTCAGCAGCGCTGTCGTTTTTATTTATTATGTCTAACATTTCCAAGTATCCACGTGAGACTTACAATTGTTTCAAGTATTGTTCTCCTGTGAAGACTTTGTCACAGATTGTGTAGCATGAAGGTGTTCGTGCATTGTTACCACTTGGACAGTGTCAACAGGGCTGTTGATGCATATCATCCCACTCTTTAAGTGCGTCGCGAGGTTTTCAAAACAGGGCAGGCTATGTGCCTGTGTGCATTTGAGTTTTCGTATTCGCTCCATACATTGTGTGCGGCTGTTTATAAATTTATTGACGTCCAAAAAGAGCGCCAACTCTTTCTGTTTGCTTCACGATGCACAAGCCTACGAAGACTCATGCCCATTTGCAGGATATGAGGTTATCTTATGCGAGTAATGAAGAAGGGTACACCAAATCTTGTTTTGGGCTTAATGGTGCTGAAAAGACCCATGGAAAGAACCTTGGTTGTCGAGGTCATCATGGGGATCTTGAGGGCTTATTAAGACATTCGAGAACGTCAGGGTTTACATCTCAGCATAAGGTGGCGCGTAAAGTAACCCACACTTGTGTAACACGGTTCAAAAAGTTTTACTAAGCCCGTAAACCTAAAGATAAACATTATGCCCACCGTTCCGCTTTTCAGTTTTGATGGTCAGCCCCGATAGAGGGTGTAAGGGCCGAACATTTTCGGTGAATCTTTTAAGCTCAGTGGAGTAACTGTATCTTCGTGATTGTACTTTATTATGGCATTTATGTAGCCAGTTGTGTCTAGCAGTTTCCAAATTGGATTGACTTCGTCGTTCGTAGTTTGCAGTCAACGCTAATTATTGAGCTGTATTTTGCTCTTCTGGTCGAGTGACTCTTATGAAGAGAAAATCAAATGGATCATTGAAAGAAGATGATTTGATTGATTGTAGGGTTTAACGCGCCGACGGAACGCAGGCGATGAGGCGCGCCGTAGTGGAGGGCTCCGGATTAATTTCGGCCACCTGGGGATCTTTAACGTGCACCGAAATGTCGTACACACGGGCGTTTTTGCTTTTCGCCTCCATCAGAAAAGCGGCCGCCGCGGCCGGGAATCGAACCCGTGACGTCGTGCTCAGCAGCGCAACGCCTTAGCCACTGAGCCACCGCGGCGGGTGATCATTGAAAGAAGAAAGTCGGCGCGACATGAACAGCGGGCGCTTGTGTCGGAAGACATGAAAGTGCTCGCAAACTAGTTATCGGGGAAGTATCTATACAGCGATGCTTTCGATAGCGCAAGTTGAAGCTGGGCAGTTGCGAAATGAATTAGTTCATGACGGTACACCACAGACGAACTAAGGGAGAGGAGGAACGCATCAAAACGGGGGAAGTTGGACGCAGAGGCAGCGAACTTGACTATCGGACTCAAGTCTCTCCGTACGCGACAGCTGGAGCGAGCACCAGTACAATGCGTAAGGTACAGATCGAAGCCGTTAGATATTGTTTATCCGGAAGTGGATCGCTCAGCTAAGCATCTCAAGCAGTAAGAGGACCAAGCCCTTCGACAACGCGAGGCAAAATCAAGGCGCCTTGTGCGTCAACGAGGACACTCGTGCTTTCGCATTCATAAACCATAAGGAGTGCTAAGCTGTCCTTCGACTTGGCTGCATCTCATCCTGCCTTGAGCTTCTGCGAAGTGCCGCAAAGTCAGTGAAAAGTAATACAGATGGAGGCAATTTAAATTTTGTAGAAAAGGCTTCTCAAAAATCTCGCTTTTGTCGGCTCGTTCTCTGACATCCGCGAAGCAATATTACTTGCGCTGACAGCTTAGCTGCTCTCGCTGAGACGTGTTAAGAGCACATAAAAGGCTGAAAAGCTGCGGGTCATTTTGGTTCAGCTTGTTTTTTGGTAATGGCCGGGAATGACTAGATGTTTTAGTTTTTGCACATGTGCCTTAAAAGTTTTCGCATTTTGTATTTTGTCTGCGCCTTCGAGACTCGATGTAGCTAACTCGAAAATTGGCGGATTCCTTGTGAGCCGGCGGATCTTTTCCCGCGTGGATTAAAAGAACTCTAGTAACGGCGCATCGCTCTGCACATACACGCTCTTCGACATATTCACTGATTTGTGTTAATCCTTCATGTAGAAAAAGAAGAGCTGAGGAACTCGACGATTGAGATAAGGATCGGCGTAAAGCGTGGGACTACCTGATGGATAGTTAGCCGAGGAGATGGGGCAGTTTAATCCAGGAGGATCGGGTCGGAGGCGAAGAGAGGAGGGCTGAAAAGTTAGAATTTAATCAAGGTCAGTAAAAAAATGAAGTCGCTACAGTTACAACTGACATGTTATTGATAGCGAACCCCCACTAAAATCTGCTAAACATCTGTTATCTGTGAGCTATTACCTGTGGTTTTGCTTTTGTTATTTGGTTATGTATTGATTGTCTAACTATTCCCCCCATCTAATTCTAGAAGAGTGTGCTTGCGTGGGTTTTGCTGAACTGCTGCGCGCTTTCCCTCAATTAACTTCCGTCAGAGGTTTAGCGCACACGTGCTCTTACCCTCGTCCACAGGTCCGGTTTTTTTCCTCTGACCAATAGTTAGCCAAAAAAAAATCGGTCTGCCGGTCGGTCAGACAGATAGTCTGATCAAATTTGTGTTTGACAAAGTCCACAAAATACTATCGTATTTAAAAGAACAGGAAGTAACACGAGATATATGTGGAGAAAAGATGTCTTTTAAACACCTGCGATGCCGATCGTTGGAAGTGTGCACGCTCTTACAGCTACACTTAGATTCGCATTTTAGTGCAACATATATTTCGATAGGAAAGGGCACTTAATACTATTTAGAGCCGCTTTGCTCTAAGGCCGGACCTAAGCACCTGTAGAAAGTGGGCTTCAGCTTATTTTAGAAGCAATTATTGCGTAAAGCTACTCCTTATTTATTGTAGAAATTCGCTGGGTAGAGTTTGTACGGCAATTGCCCTCAGTGCGTACTCAAGGACCCGTGAGAGCGCTTTCCTTTAAGCATTCATACCTCTAATTTATTTAATTTTACGTTGCTGCGGTTAAAGATGTACCGATATCTAATAGCGTCGCCGGGCCGACCTTACATCATTTATCGTCAGCGGTCAGCCGTCGCCCTTGTAAGCAAAACCTTCTTTGTATTTGTTATCTTCATAGTTACATTTATCGCTTATCTTCGACTATGGAAGGAACTGTGCGGCAGAGGCTTTCCGTCTGTAGTGTAAATATTTAGATTGGCTCCGGTTTGTTCTGATATGTTCAGGCGGGGACACAATATTCCGGATTACGCGAGCGAGTGGCCAAAACTCCGCTCCGCACTGCGAATGCACGGCGCCTGCTCTCGAGAGCGACGGAGCACCCATGCGCGTCCTTGTTTACTCGTACGCACTCAACTTTTCTCGCTTTCGGCAGCCGCGCTCCCATTGTCAGTAATGCTCCACGGGGCGATGCCTTTATGCGATATCGTGCCCACCGATTACACATATAAGGCCTTGTGTTGTGATGGTTGCGCCGGCTTTTGCGCAGGTGTTTTCTGGGTGTTGATCTACCGTAACCCGTAATGGTCTTTTTGATGTTTCCTGTTTTTTACCCAACTGTATCTAAAGAAGGAAAAGACGTTCTGAGGGGCGATTAATCAGAACATGAAGAAAGCATGCGGAAACGTCAGTGAGTTGGCCCGTCCGGTCGTACGCCGGACACCGAGGCGTAGGGGATGCTACAAAGGCTTCGCCCCGTGGTGCGTTAGGCGGGGTTCAGGCTGTTGCCGCAACTGCCGTAATAGTTTAATAAAGAATGATGTCATTTCACCTCTCAGCCAACTGAACTGCGTTACATGCCCTTTTTTTACGCCCATTGATGACGATAATGCTTTTTCGTCGGTGGTCTGAACATATCCTTACTTACAATCGTACCGCGGCTGCCGAAACCAGAAAATTTGCGTGCCTGCGATAAGTACTGACGCGCATGCGCGCTGCGTCGGTCTCGACAGCAGGCGCCGTGCGTCCAGAATAAGTAGCGGCAGTTTGGCGCATTAGCATTCGTTTTTCCTTATTAATTTGGTGTTCTGTAGGTGTTGAATTCCAAATTAATAAGGAAAAACGAATGCTAATGCGCCCCACCAAAACACGTGAGGGGTGTTTCCTAGCAGACGAACTTCCCGCGTGCCTTTTCGAACACTAGAAGTCTGCATCACAGAGCAATGATATGAGCGATTCTTCACAGGGCGCTACAAAAAAATGCTTTTCAGAACGAATAACATTTTTATAAATTATTTGCACACTATGCCTAAATAAATGTGATTCAGAAATAACATTGGCTATGCCCTTCCTGTCAAATAAAAGCTTGAACTAACGAACGTATTATTTTGGTGTCAACTTAATTTTTGCTGTGCCTGGAGTTGCGAGGTGTGTTGTATCGCGGGTGAACACATTTGGTACCATGTCCGACGGGCACGGTGTGTTGCGGGGCGATGCTGCCAACGCCTGGCACGGAGCGCTTTCCTCGGTACCCACGGAAACGATGTGCTGTAAAAATTTGCAACAGCAACTCCCGTACGCCTGGCGTTTCACTCCACCGTTTTCCTCCCATTTCCACAAAGTAAGGCCAAACTATAGTAATGTTAATACGTCCAAGGGGGGTTGTGTAAGGGGACGTCGTGGTGCTTTTAAAAAAAAGTTATAAAATTTTCTGTTATGTCATAGTTGTCGCTTCATTTCACCTCAGGTTTGGTTCGCAACAAGGGGTGTCAAATAACGCAAGACTTCTCAGCGTATTCCAATAGCGGAAGTATTGTGAGACACTCGGGTTCAAACAATGCGCTTTTATTGTTTATCTCAGTGCCTTCTCTGTTGTATTACAATGCTTGTAGTGATCGTTGCTTCCCGCGCTTGCATGCGCGAGCAATCTTTCCATCGCAGTATACTGTGTTGTGCTGCTCTGTGCTGCGCTGCTGCCACATATTTCCTGCTGTGTTTTTACTTACTGAGTTCTCTTTCTTTTGCATTGACCTGTTTTTGTTTTGTTTTTACTTATCTGTTGCGACACTTGCCTAAACAATGCAACCATGAAATTGGAGGAATGAATCCTGGGTGAAGTTCTGTAGAAACCCATGTCTACTTGATAAGACGCATGGGCAGCTGCAGTTCATAGTGGTTCGCTCCTTGCACTTTCGTGAATCGGCATTTTTACGGCCCCGTTTTCTGCGTCAAGATGCAGTCCCTGCCATATTTCCTGTTATCGGTTTTTTTTTCGGCGCGTAAAGAAAATTATAATGCATGTAGTTCCCATGAGCATTTTGTTTTGTACTTCTTTCAGGACGTACCTCCCGAAACAAGAACCCCGCAAGTGCTCCATCGAGCACAAAACGAAGTTTGTCGCATGCACAACGTAGGTAGTCTATAAGATTCCGTTGTCATGCGGTAAAAAGTACGTGGGCCAGACGGGCAGGTGTCTAAACACAACGCTCAGAGAACGCAGTAACAACGTTCACAAAAGTGTGAGAGGGCACTCAGGCATACACTGCTGAGACTGCAAGGGCACCACCGAGAAATGCACTCCGAAATTTGACGAATGCCAAGTCATTCAGCATCACTGTGACCAGTTGAGAAGGGAAGTTGTGGAGGCTGCGGACATCAGTAGGCTAGGCAAAGATTGTTTCAGCGCTCCTTCTATAGCCCTGTCTACAAAGGAACTTGAGTATCTACACAAGCGAAACGAAGCAACCTAGGTTGCCATCTCAATGTACACACACGTACGTGCTGAGCGCGAGGGGGCTGATAATCATTTGGAGGTCTGTTTTGAATGTCATGTTTCCGGCGCAGTTGACACAGATTGCTTATCGGGTCGAATGTTTCATCGTAGTAGTGCGCATGCGTGCGTATAAATAGAGCTTGTTTTTGTAATAAAAGTTCAGTTGGAAGTCAGCGCTCGTCCTGTGCGCCTCAGCTTAAGTCTTTATTTCTGTTGCGCCGTATTGTTAAGAAGGACTCTGTGAGTGTAACGCCGAAGTATTTACAGGATGACGCGCGATCCAGTTAGGTGCTATTTGTGCGGCAGTCCAAAATTTAATTTCTCACGCTTACGGCTAAAAGAGACCACCTTACACTTCTTGATGTTTGGAATCATTAAGAGTGTTTTTACACCTATTAGAAATTACGTCCACGTGTTTTTGAATGGAAAAGTGATCATAATCACTGAAATTTACTGGTAGATAATGCAGTCATTGGCAAAAAGTCGCATGTGAGATGATACATTTTCGGGCAAGTCACTTATGTATATTTTAAAGATTAAGGGTCAAAGAACGCTCTTTTTGGTATACCGGAAGTAACTTAACATGTGGGAGAAGTTGTATATTTAAAGGCTGTAAACGTTTGTCAAAGTGAAAGAAAGTTGAGGGGTTCGTAAATCTAATTCAATTGCAAACAGTTTAAAAATGATGCGGCGATGGGGTACTCGGCCAATCAAAAATAAACAGCCAGTTTCCTGGTCAGTATTAGTGTTAATGGGAAGTCAGTCGCGAACTCCAATAATTGCATCTCACGTGATTGGCGTTTCTTCAACCCATGTTGGTTAGAATAAGAGAAACAGAACTGTACAAGATAGGCAACACGGGCCAGTTGGTGCGTACTGCTTCAACGAAAAAACAGCACAAAAGACAGGATAAAGAGTTTTGTTGGAAACACGGATGTTTTTTTAGCGTTTTGGAATTAAAGCTATGCATGGCAGCAGATGTAGATGCCTTAGCGAAAAGAAGCCATACTTTTTATGTATTTTGAATGCATTTATTACATACATGACTTTGTATTTATTTTTCAGTTTGTCGACACTGCATATGCATTTTAAATACATTTAAAATGTATTCCAAATGTATCGCCCAAATACAATAGAAAATATATATTCAATGCATTTTAAATTAACTAAAAATGCGCAGAAAATACATTTTAAATACTGACAAAATGCTCCAGTAATGCATTTTAGATGCATAAAAAATGTAACTTTAAATAGATACAAAATCCGCCAGTAATGGATTTTAAATGGACAGAAAATACTGTTCGAAACATGCTCAAAATGTGTTACTAGTGTATACTGAGTAAAAACCTAAATACATAGAGAGATGCCATTGCAATGTGTCTTAAACGGATTTGTTAACGTTCAAGCTAGAAAATTTTGTTTTGTGCTTTCGAAAAGTGTAATAGGTTCTAACCTAAACATAAGCTCGATTGTGAAAAGCTAAACCTGCCCTGCCCTGAATGGGGGCCAACAAATAACTAAAAAGAACAGCACGTACGCATACAGATTGGAATTTTGAAATTTGTTTTTTGGACACATCAGCCGAGTTGCCAATTTCGCCATTAATAAGCAGCATGGAATGAATGACTTCCAGCCACCTCCATAGCCAGTGTAGATGCAGCGTTGTGTATCAGAGTCCTCGTACTTCGAGTTCTCCCAGGCGGAGAATTTCGCCAGCACCTGCAGTGAAAAGAAAAGTAAACAAGGAAAGATATGAGTGAAACACTGCTTTTTCAGAGCCAAATGCTTGATAAATCAGTCAGGCCTTTCCTCCAACCGTGGCAACCTTTTTCAAAAGGAAGAATTTATTAGCTTCCCATTCAAAGGAAAACTGAAAAAAAAAAACGTTATGCAAACAACGCCACTTTGAAGGACCTAAGAGAATGTATGTAATATTAAGCATATATTTTATATTGGCACGTGGCATTGAATCTTCAACATCATTATAAAGCAAGCCTGGTGGGTGGGAGGGAGGTAATGTTTGGAGATAATCTAGAAATGACAATTAGCGGAAATTAGCAAAAAAAGACCCAGCTAAGAGGAGTAGGTTATCAAACAAACAACAGAATTCTTAGCGTTAAGCTACCTCTTTTTTTGGGGGGGTGCTTGAGTTAACTTCAAATCATGGTCATTCCAAGTTTTCGACTAACTTGGACAATCCTGGTCTGTGACCCCACAAGAAGCTAATAAAATAAGATTAGTAGTAATAATGATAACTGTAATTATTGTTCTGTGTTCCGCATTTCGGTGTCGCCTTCTTCAGAGATTGCGTTTTAAAAAATAGTTCGCAGCAAAACAGTTTAAAAATGCATGGTCAAGAAGGTAGTAGAAGGCTTGCATAAAAGCCATTAGATTGGCGTGTGCACTCAACTATGCCTTTAAAGGAACGGCAAAGTAAGTTTATTTCGAAAAAATATATAACTAAATGTTTACAAGCAGTGCTTAAAACTACAAGGTCTTGTACGGTAGGCACATAATCAAGGCGATCAAAACTAGCAACGCAAGGAAAGTCGATTTCTGCTTCCACATGTATTTAGTTTTCTTGCTCTCCACCGGACATCAAGGGTAATTTTATAGTTTTTCCTGTCCACAGAAAATGCAATCATTTTATTAACGAGGGAAGCGGAAAATGGTTGTAAATTCTAGCGTCTTTAACATACAGAAAAAAGAATATGAACACCAGTTAGCGTCAGGTACCAGCATGCAAAAAGTACTGGCTTCATTAATACTCCAGACACCTCAAAGCAACTCGTTTAAATAGTGCTGAGACGCAATTGCTGCTGCTAAACGCACAACCCGCCAATCAACCCGCGCGTGCCCGCTCACTTGCTGTTCTGCCTTGCCTTTGGGCACATTTTTGTAATTCTCACGCCGCCACAAGTGTCCTAAGGGCCTCTCGAAACGCGCACACGTGTTAGTCGTGAATACTCTATGAAAAAAATGCAGCAAGGAGGGGAGAAGATGCTAGGAAACACAAAAGAGGAAGGGTGGAACGTCCTAATATTTCAGGAAGTTTTGGGGTAGTGATCAAATAAACGAAGAGAGGCGAACACGGCCGTCGTGCGAGGAACTGGGTGCCTCTCTACGATTCCCCCCTCCCCCCTTCTTCTTTCTTTTTTTCCGGTTCTTGGTTCTCTGTGGCGGCACGAACGACAACTGATGAGAAAATGGTGCAGCAACTTACCGACGACTCTTGTACAGTTTGTCTTAGATGGATAAATCATTTAAAGTCCCCGGTCATAAACCACTCAGTGTCGCTACAGCCACTTGTAACGAAGATTACATGGGTCGCTTTTAACACTTTTGGTTGCTTCCAAACAGGCGGCATAAACTCTTTCATGACTTTTGGCTTTATATGACAGAGTGGTGACATGCGACTGACCAAAATCACGAACTGCGGTCACTTGCGCGGCAGGCTACTCGGCTTCTCGCCGTCCGGCCAGGCCACGCGCATTAGACACGGATGCGTGTATGCCACAAACCGGGTTCTTTCCTCGTACACCTGTGAGCATGCGCGGCTGTGAGCGGCTGCTGCGAACAGAAAAAAAAAAGCTGCTTCACTGGATACACTTCGCAAATTTCTCAATTGTGTAAACATGGACGGCAGACTTTCTGTGAACAGGCTGTACTAAAACGTCCCTTGCTAATTTCTGTTTACTGCTGATAATAGTCCTCAATAAGCTCAGAACGGAATAACTCGATCTACAAGGAAACTCATAGCAACAGTCCCCCGGCCACTCCGCAGGACCCGAACTAAAAAATAAGCTCAAAAAGAAAGCGCTAAAATACGTTTCTTCACGTGCTCTTGCTTTCGTTGATATGTGAGCACATTTCTTTGCACGGAGTACTTACGGTGTGAAATCTTGCCCGCAGGTGGAGGTGGAGGTCACAGCGTCGATTGGAGCCAATTTGTTTTCGGGGAGCCTGTACTCGAGTGCCTCCCGCAAGGCGTCCGCCATCTCGTGCGTTCGCGCCCCTCGAAGAACCATTTCCGTCACAGTTGACAGCATAACCTCATTCGCTTCTAAAAGCGGCCGATCCTTTGCGGAGTACAGCTTCGACGGTCGCTGCAGCTCGGAGGTGTTCAGTTTTTGGGCCCTGCGTATAGACGATGACATGTAAGCATTTGAAAATAAACCCTACACAGTGAGCCTGCATTGTTAAAAAAATGCCTGAATTGTGAAAAACATATGTTGCCGAGTGTGTTTTGTTCCGTTTTGTTTTAACCGGTATTTTAAAAGGCGAAAGGAGCAACTGGTTCTGATAAATAGCGGTTATAAGAGTTCCCTCAACTCTCTTGCAATTCTCAAACTTACTAAACTAACTAGGTTAAATCGGTATAAATGGGAATCACTAAGCTAACACGCCGATTTGTTTCGCTGTCGGCGCTTGAGTCGCGCTGTGGTGTAGCCCCGAGCTAGCACATCAGGGTGGCTAGGTTCCACTGTCTCACCCTTCGAATGACGCTCCTTGCCGTTTTCTTTCTGACGACTCACGGTCGGGCTACAGCGGCGGCGTCCGCCGCTCTAGCCCGGCCGGGGCCGACGCCGCTGCTGCGTTCGGGCCGCCGCCCCATAGGTAACGGCTGGCAGAATCGCTCGTTTCGTCTTTGTGGAGCCACGTGTGTGAATTCAAGTGACGTCGCATGGGCAATTGGTGTGGGTGTTGTTTACAGCTTCGTTTTCCAACCACCTTCACAGTGTGGATTGGAGCCATTTTTTTATTGATTGATTGTGGGGTTTAACGCGCCGACGCAAAGCAGGCGATGAGGCGCGCCGTAGTGGAGGGCTCCGGATTAATTTTGGCCACCTGGGGATCTTTATCGTGCGCCGAAATCTCGTATACACGGGCGTTTTTGCTTTTCGCCTCCATCAGAAAAGCAAATCTCCATTTTTTTATAACTTGGTGCCGCGTGGCAATGCACTAGTCTTTTGTTAGCTCGCGGTATTACTTGTTGAGGATCAACTTCGCCTTTTAGTTCGCTTTCCAGTAAAACCCGCCCCTGATCGGCAAACGTTGTGTATGATTGAATGCTTCACTGCGAGATGAAAAACAGATTTTGTAGTGTTTGAATAAAAGAAATTCTCTGTCATGTACGATATACGCAGTGGTTCTGCGAAGGGCTCCCTGTCGGGGTAATGTCATTTCGCGCTAGATTTATACAGAGGTTTAAAAAACACAACTTCCTATTTTAAGTGCAGTCTCGGTATAGTAGCCGTTAGGAGCACAATTTTTTCGTGTTGCTATTTTCTGAGTACGTCCGACAGCGACTCGTTCAATTAACGACCTCATGTTCGAAGTTTTAACTAGAACTGCGTATACATTGACGAAAGATCGCTAAGTTTTGTACATAATACCATAAAACTCGAATGCCTCGTGAAATGAGATTGTTATAAATGGGGCACTGAAAGGTGATGAGCATGTAAGATGTAAATGCTTTTTAAATGATTTAAAAAACCCTGTTTTCTCCAGCTTTAGCGGCGGTGGTAAAAATATTCGCAGCCGTCGAAACCCAGAAGTCCAACAATACGACACGTAAGGAAAGTTGGAGTCACAAAGCACGGATTGATTGTGTGTGCTCTCGAGGTTGTCAGGAGAGTCTAGATAATACGATGAATTTCTCTTTGTTTCCCATGTATCAGTCAACATCCTTGCTATTTTTCCTGTACTGTATATTCTGCTTTGGTATCGTCTGCCATAATCAGCTTAGACATTCAAGGTTTTCGCCTCATAATTGGTTACTGCTACATATACTCCTACTGCTACAGATACAACGCCATTTTATTTTTATTCACTGTTCGTGTAGCCAAACGTCGTTTTTACTGAGGAATGCGCCTTACAGAATTTCAGCAGCCATCCGTCGCCCACCGAACTTTAGAAAACTTGTTTCGTAACCAGTAACATTGTAAGTGATGGGTAAGATTACACTGCAGTAGCGGGATGGTAGCATATAAAAACAAGCTCAAAAGTACAGCTCAAACCGAAAACAGAAAAGTCAGCGGTTTCTTTTTGTGCTTCTAGAAGAATAACAATTTGTAGGGAAAAGTTACGATACGTCTACGAGGACAAAAACATAAAGAACAACAAGCACAGTGAACCAGGGCACTCTCAGGCACGCAGTTCAACAGATCATCATCCAGTCAATGCGCAATGGATTCAATGCATGCCCGACGTATCACGCATGTCGTACTTTCCAGCGAATTGGAATTGGATGCAGCATCATGTGGTCGTAGGTCCGTGAATCGCATTCTACGTTTTTTAGCGTAGTCTGAAGCATTAGTTAATTTTCTTTCTTTCGCTGGGAAACCGAATGACGAAAAAAAGACCTCTAAGTGTCACGCGATAAGTGTCCAGAAAAAATGCGTATTAAAATCCGATGCACACCTTTCCGCCAACGTAGCGACGTAAAGAAACACACAACCCCACGTTATACTGTAACCTATACCTGCGAAAAGATAGACACCTATTTCTGCAGCAAAACAATTCTCGTTAACGCCACTTGGCACCCACGTTCAAGCGTACCTATCGGCCTAAACCACGCCGCAGTATAATATTGAGGGCACGTCAGAAAACTTTCCAAGCGCTATTTCGATCCGCTATGCAGCAACACATTAGGCCTCGAATACCCACTGAAGAGCACGTGAGGGAGATGTTTAACGGGCACCGCCGACACTTCTCTTTTTGCCAAGTTGCTACCTCCACCTGGAGCTGTGTTGCTGGGGTGAACTATGTTGAGATAACCGATGACACACACGGGGCGACTTGATACCCGTTATCGCCAGCAGTTGTTTTTCGCCGGCGGAGGGGAAATATCCGTAGTATATCTATGCGACATTGACATCAGCACAATAGCTAAAGAAGTGGGGAAGATAGGAATTCGCTTTCTGTTATATTTGCAAAAATTTAGCATACAAAGGCGAAAGAGGTGAACGAACCACTTGTATGAAAAAAAGATTATGTCGCCGTCCATCAGCTACACATGCACAGTTTTTCTCTTTTTTTTCGCACGACCTAGAAGATTAGGGCTGCGCAGCTAATGTACGGGTAAGCCATAGTCTTAAATACCACAGCTTTCTGCTGCAGAGTGTGGATGATACCCGCAAATAAGTCATGCTTTTTGTTTACGATAGAGGTCCAGAGCTGTTTGCTTGGATGCACATTTGCGGGCAGATGAATTGAAAAACTTCCAAGTGTTTATATTCTTTTGGCCAGGGAACGAATTCATTTGGAAACTAATATCGATTTAGATATTTCGTGCAGTAGATTGTGGCACAAGCGGTGCCAGCAACACAACCAAACTCAGGCTAAAAGAATATTTCCATCTTTTTGTTGGGTTTACTTTTCATTCCTCACCCATCGGAGGTTCTCTACTTTGCTCGGCCCCATCGCTATAGCATGTCGTGAGGTATGTTTATTTAATTTAGACGCATGCATGGTTCTTCCGGAACCCTGTCGGTGAGGCTTTACTAAAGGCTTCCACCTACACAGGTTACCTTTCGTAGCGAGGGGTGGGAGAGGGTTATGCAGCTCATAACACCCTGAGAGGATGTCGATGAATGGCGCCTGCAACACGACGGGCATCGGATGAGGTTTCGCCTCTTGCCATTACGTTCCGCATGTACAGGTTGTAGGTCTGCTTCCGCGCAGGCGTAATTGCAGGTAATGGGGCCCCTGCGCATTTGTATAAATGGGGCGGTTGGTCTACAAGATGCCAATCGTGGTGGACGATGGGATGGAGCCCGGTGGCGCCTCGCTGACGCTACTCCTTCATCGGGCACCTGTTCCCGGCAACAGTGGCGTCTATCTGGCGCGTAGGCACATTATGGATGCAGTTGAAACGGCCCCCGCGATGTCACAGACATTATCACTGATTGGCTCGTAATGATTGGTGCCTCTAGTCTGGCATTTGGCGTCATGGAAAGGCCACAGGGCAAGGCTAATAGGGAAACCCGTGGCGGCTTCGGTACGGGAAAGTACCATTTTGTAAACGCTCTCTTGTGACCGAAACTTCAATGAAAAGACTTGGAAGGTCCGGGCTTGTGAACGCTCCGCTGAAACAAGAGAATTTGGAATTTGCCGAGGGATGCACAATGGTACAAATCTGCTTGCAGGTGGCGATAGTTGAAACCCATACAGACTGTACTGTTTTCTCATTTTAAAACGATAGAGAAAGGTTATGGACATTTCGATGAGATCACAGGAATGTACGAATTATCTTGCGTAACGGTTCATTTTTACCGGCAATTTATGAACGATGGGTTGTAGACTGTGTAGTGAATTAAATTGACCTGGTGCCCCTCCGTTTATCTGGGGCGCTTG
This sequence comes from Haemaphysalis longicornis, assembly GCF_048455015.1. Lineage (NCBI taxonomy): Eukaryota > Metazoa > Arthropoda > Arachnida > Ixodida > Ixodidae > Haemaphysalis > Haemaphysalis longicornis. The sequence continues at coordinate 297,201 of NW_027526423.1, read as the reverse complement.
AAGACGATCGCCAACGAGGGTTCCGCACTGCAGCGTATGCAGAAAATATTCCGGTCTGGCTTTCCCTACCGCAAATCACTGATATGTACTTTAAAAAATTGCCAACGCCTCAAGGTGGTGGTGTTACATTCGAAACCCAAGAAAAAAACCTACCATTATGAGTGTTTACCCAAGAAATTGTGGTTGGGGAGCCGGGGCGGACCGGGGATTGCCTCGGGAATGAATACAAATAGAGGGTTTGACCTTCCCGTATGGAGCTCATTGCGGGTACGTACAAGACGACAACGCCCCGAATTTCCATTTTCCTCTCGTTAACTGGGCATAAAGCGCCCAAGAGCTTTCATTTCTCTGACATGGGAAGTGACGGTGCTCACAACAACGCGCCAAATTTAGACACCGGTTGAAACAGGCGCTTGTCCTGGAAGGGTTTAGTGGAGATAGTCCGAAGTCGTGTTGTGGGTCGAGGTAGCAAAGCAGTAAAGAGGAGAGTAGGTTCTGTAGGTGGACCCTTGTGGAGCCGACCTCCGCAGTTGTTTTCAATTCGCCTTGGCTCTCTAATTCTCTGAAAATGATCATTCATTCAATTTCAATTTTCATTTCACTTTGTGTACATTTCAAGAACGAAAGATAAAGAAAACTGCTTGGACCCGCAGCCAAAGGCTATTAATACAGTGTCCAATGTAGTGATACAAGGCATTGTAACGTGATACAGAACACAAGATGCGAAAACATAGCGAACATAGTAAAAAAGATTAGGGTATTATACCATTATGCATAGTCTCACACTAAAATATGGGTAAGAAAACAGAGATGTGCAATTTTTATACACAAACAAAAAGAAAGGGGAATTTACACTTTGTTAAGTTTAATGGCATGTGCCATTTGTTACACCAGAGGGAGATGTTGTCTAAGGCAGTTTGCAGGGTGCTATGATCGTTTGTGGCGGCAATAGTTGTGTACAAAACGCAGTCGTCAGCAAAAAGTCGGAGTTTTGAAGTGATGTTTAAGGGTAAGTCATTTATATAAATTAGAAAAAGTAGAGGCGATAGACTTGCCCTCTGCGGGACACCGGATGTTACGTTGGTTAGATCGGACTTGTGATGATTAACAGAGGTAAATTGTGTGCGTCCCTTCAGAAAGTGTTCTATCCATGAAAGTAAGTTAGAAGGAATGTTTAAGGTAGTTAGTTTAGCAAGTAAATGGTTATGGCTAACCCGGTCGAAGGCTTTTGAGAAGTCTAAAAAGACAGCGTCTACTTCAAGGTTAGTGTCCATTTGTTGTAGTAAGTCGTGGGTGAATTCTGCAAGCTGTGTTTGACATGAGTAGTGTTTGCGAAAGCCATGCTGGTGCGCGTAAAAATAGTTAACAGATTCCAGGTGAGCCATTAGATTAGAAGTTAGGATGTGTTCAAGTAGCTTGGAAGGAATACTCGTTAGGGAAATAGGGCGGTAGTTGGTTGCTAGTGAGCGGTTACCAGCTTTGAAGATAGGCACAATCTGGGCGATCTTCCAATCGTCTGGTACGACGCCTGATTGTAATGACTGTGTAAATAATAAATAGAGGATTAGGCTTGAGAAGTGTTCGGTGTTTTTTAACAGTTTGCTGTTAATCTTGTCCCAGCCTGCCGACGATGACAGCTTCAGATTACGAATTAAGTTGGTTATTCCCTCAGGGCTGATCAGTATATCTGGGAAGGTGTCGCATGAAGGAGGTTCTAATTGTGGGATGGTTTCGGAGCTAGAGGTAAACACGGAGGTAAAATAATTGTTCAGTACGGTTGCACATTGATTGCTGTGTATGGGTTCACCATCAGCACTTGTTAGTTGTAGTTGTTCGCACCTAGACTTGGGTGATAGAATGCGCCAAAATTTGTTAGGATTCGTTTTAAAGGAGCCATGAAGAGAAAATACAACTTTGTTTAATTTGAAAGAACTAGGATTCAGTATCTCACTCAGCTCCATTGCAGCCACAAAAGATGTTTTTTAACGAAAAAAAAGCAAGAAGTATTTAAAAACTTTCAAATTTTGCGCCACAGGGACGTGTTACGAGCAAGAATGACGTCATACGGGCCAGCAATAAAACATAATTTTCAGTGCGTTAACTGCACGTTAGCATTCAAGTGATGCGGTCAAATGGAACTAGAGGCCCCATTACATCGTACAGTCATGTGTCGTTGCGACAGGTCAGTTAGGCGGCCGCCAATCGCACAAACAAGGTTCCGTGACGTCATAGAAAAGTTGCGGGAAATTGGCTAGGGGGTCGCGACTGCTTCACACGTTTTCTTTAATATCTCAGTTATTTGTTCGAAGATTGCGATGATATTGGTATCATTGTTATCGGGACTAAGCAGTCTTTCTAATAAACCAAACTTGTGTTTTGTCTTCATGGCTCCTTTAAGAATTGATATTAGATCAGAAGAAAAAAATTTGTTTTTTGCTTCGGTAAGGGCTGTAATGTACTGTTTGGCGCACGCATGGTATTTATCCAATGTGGCCGGGTTGTTCTTTTGATTCGCTCATCTGTAGAGACGTTTTTTCCTGTTTAGAATGGATTTCAATTGCCTACTGAACCACTGATTGTTCGAGTCGCAGGTTACGGTTAGCGTTGGTATGTATTTGTTCTGTAATTCAAGAAGTTTGTTTTCATACAACTCCCAATTAGCGTTCACGGAGCGGGCTAAATATGCGCTACAAAAGTCGCCGTAAAAAGTAGCAAGCTCATCATTAATGGCATCATAGTTCCCTTTGTTAAAATCCGTTATTACTTTTTTTGCTGGGAGTTTCTTTCCTAATGGCAGTGCTATGGTAATATGGAGTAAATCGTGGTCACTCAAACCGGGCAATGATGTCACGCTTGTAACGTCATCGGGGCGCGTTGTTAACAGCAAATCAAGCGTATTATTACCTCTAGTCGGACAGGTTATTACTTGTTGAAGGGAGAAATCGAGTGACAGGTTGACAAAATGGTTAGCTTCGTTCGAAGGGGATCTGCTCGTCATGGAGAGCTGGGGCCAAGTAATCTGAGGGAAATTAAAGTCTCCAAAAAGGAAGACAGGAGCATCGGGATACGTCTTAGAGATAGCGGTTAGGGAGCGGCTGAGCAGGTTGCAAAATGTCGGTTCACTGTCAGGTAGTCTGTAGGATACGCCGAAAATGGTTTTTACTCCGTGGGAATGAATTTGCACCCAGGTTAGTTCAATTGTGTCGTCGTGACATACAAGTGATGAGTATATGGTGTTTTTTACAGCAATCAGAATGCCACCCCCTCTATGACCGATTCGGTGTCGGCGATACAGAGTGAAGTTTGGATTAAGCGGGAAGATTTCGCGGTCAAGAATGTCATCGTGTAGCCACGTTTCTGTTAGGATGACTATGTCTGCATTAGCGTCACATATGAAACTGTCAAGATAGTCGCGCTTTGGTATTAGGCTGCGTATATTAGTGAATGCAATGCTAAAGTTCAAGTATGACAAATGCCGAGGGGTGTCGTTATGGTTGGGGCGGGGCGAATCACGTCATTTACTGTTTCCGGTCGGGTTAGTGGTTTACTCTTCGATTTGTGTTAGATTTTCAAGTTTTCTAGTACATTTTAGGACGGAGTCGGAGGCGGAATTGTAATAATAGCATTTCTTGCCAACATGCAGCCTGTCGAGACGAAGTTTAAATGCACATTGCGCAGGCCTGATGAATTTCAAAAGCTTTGAGTGAGCAAGACGGGTGGAAAAGGCAAACTCCTCTCTTATCGCAAAGTTTGTGTTTTTTAGTTTGGGGCCGCAAGACAGTATTTCCTCTTTGGTCTTAAAGTTCATAAATTGAACTATTATGGGCCTCTTTTTTTCAAAGGAAGGTGTTCCGATGCGATGCGCTCGCTCGATACTGTTCGGAAATATTTCAAATGACAGTTGTTCCTTGCAAAACGCCAGAACTTTATCTTCCGAGTCTTTCCACGTTTCCTTGTCATTATCGTCGATTCCAAGGAAAAGTAGATTGTTTCTGCGCAGTCGGTTGCTCACATCAACACTTGCTGCCTTGAGTACAGCAATGTCTTGTTTTAGAATGCCCGATTCTACACTGATGGTTGCGGCGTTAGGATGTTCGTGATAGGCCTCTAGCTTAGACACCCTGCTGGACAGCGTTGATATGATACCTTCCTGCGTTTCATGGGCTTCCTTAAGTTTTTGGAATTTTGCGCGGGTGGCAGTCTGTTGATCCTGAAGCTCTTTATTCGCGGTTAGAATGGCTGTGATTTCCTTATTGGGACCGGGGTTTAGCTCTACGTCTCCGCTAAGTAGTAACAGTAGCTGGCTCAGTAAGCCTTGCGCGAGCGTGGGATAACAGGCACAGTTGATACAGTGGAAGTACAGGGCGATGGGGCACGACACCGCAATAACATAGCGATTGCTAGAGCGATATTCTTTAGTACGGTTGAGGTAACTAACCTGGAATGTCAGAATGGTGAGCATGGTGCGACTGACGATGTCGTGCCCCGAGTTGTAGGTGTTGTCGCACAGATTATGTACGCCGCGCTCAGGCCACGTGACTTCTGGCGTTGTTGTTGTTGACGGTCGTTGCCAGGCGAACGTCCCAGTGCGAGCCAGATTTGGGGGTTCTGGCTGCTCCGCTTCGACGAGGTAAGGGCTTTCGACGTCGCAGGGTCCAGTCAGCAGCTACGGATCCAGGGACGGGCAAGTGCTGACGGGGAGCCAGCATGCCAGCACCTGGAATGTCAGAATGGTGAGCATGGTGCGACTGACGATGTCGTGCCCCGAGTTGTAGGTGTTGTCGCACAGATTATGAACGCCGCGCTCAGGCCACGTGACTTCTGACATTGTTGTTGTTGACGGTCGTTGCCAGGCGAACGTCCCAGTGCGAGCCAGATTTGGGGGTTCTGGCTGCTCCGCTTCGACGAGGTAAGGGCTTTCGATGTCGCAGGGTCCAGTCAGCAGCTGTGGATCCAGGGTCGGGCAAGTGCTGACGGGGAGCCAGCATGCCAGCACCTGGAATGTCAGAATGGTGAGCATGGTGCGACTGCCGATGTCGTGCCCCCTGAAATTGTCTGAATTTCTGCATTTTTTTTGCGCGCGATGCAGCTGAAGTGTGATGAGTACGGGCCGTTGTATCCGAAACAAATGAAGGCTAAACAATTGGTACATCTTCAATTTACCCCTCGTTTAGCCTGAATTCGTTTCGGATGCATTCGTTTAGCCTGATCCCGCGTGTGACAACGTGGCATCGTTCGAGGGTTCCCGACAACCGCCTGGAAACAGGGGTGTACCCCTCACAGAATATAAGTCCACCGGATATTTATTGATGTCCTTGTTTCCCGATCGACGCAGGCGTTCAGCTTCGCAGTTGAAGTTTCATTTCATTTCATTTCATTTATTGAAGCCTTAAGGGCCCGGAGGCATTACATAAGGCGGGGGCAAACAATATATGAGGGACTCTTCATCAAACAAATGACCGAAAAAAGGGGAAAAAAGACGAAGAAATGGAAGAAAAACATCGCTCAGAAAGGAAACAAGCCAGCAGAAAAATATTCAAAATCGTAGAGTGGAAATAAAAGAGCAATATACATAAGTAATAAGCATCAGAATGCATGGGTCACTAAAAGTTTGTTACTAACATGGTTCAAGTAGCAAGTCATTTTAACAAAAACCATTTAGGTCAAATGTATTGTTAGTTTCTCGCAAAGAGTCGTGCGGTCGGCAGACGAAACAATACTGTCGGGTAGGGTATTCCACAGGGTTATTGCGTGAGGGAAAAAAGAATCGTTCATCGATGGTGTGCGGCGCTGAATGTGTGCGATTGGTTTGCTATGGTTGAGGCGCGGCGAGATTCTGGCCGGGGGTTGAAGTCGAGGGTACCTGGCTAGTGGGTGATAGTAGAACGAGTGAAGCAAGCAGACGCGAAATAATTCGACGTGATTGGAGACATGGAAGGTCAAGTGTACGTTTGAGTTCAGTGATGCTAGATTTACGCGAGTAGTTTGACATAATGAATCGAGCAGCGCGATTCTGGATGGGTTCTAATTCGTAGGTGAGATATGCTTGTGAGTAGTGCGAGATAGATGAAGCGTGTTCCAATTTAGTCCGAACGTATGTCTGATATGCAAGTTTTGTAATAGCTGGCGATGCAGATCTGAGATTGCGGCGCAAAGTGCCAAGTGTGCGTGAGGCGTGTGCGCATTATGTTTAAATGTGAGTGACCGATGATAATGACGATGTTAAGTGAACGCCTAGATACTTATAGCAGTCTGTTCGAGTTATTTCATTTGAACTGATATGGTATGCGTGATTTGTGATGCTGCGTTTACGGGAAAAGGACATTGATTGGCACTTATTACGGTTAAGAGACATGAGCCATTTTTCACACCATGCAACGATAGTGTCAATGTCTTCCTGAAGATCAGTGGTATTGCTAGGGTTACGAATGGCATTGTAGATGACGCAGTCATCCGCAAAAAGCCGAAGCCTGGTTTTTGTGTTAGATGGCAGGTCGTTGACGTAGATTAAAAATAATAGGGGGGATAAGCCTGCTCTCTGGGAGACATTGGATGTAACACTAAAAATTTGCGAGTCATGAGAGTTAGCAGTTGTGTATTGTACACGTCCTTTTAAGAAATGTTCTACTCAAGTAATCAGTGTCGGGGGGATTCCAAGATTAGATAATTTTGCAAGCAGGTGATAGTGTGGGACACGGTCCAAGGCCTTCGAGAAGTCGAGGGAGATGACGTCAATTTGTAGATGATCATCCATATGTTGCAAGATATCGTCGCAATGGCAGTACTTCTTGGATGGCTCGCAGAGCATAGTTTCGATGCCTCTAGGTAATGCAATAAAACTTAAGCAAATGCCGGGGTGTCTCCAAATATTTGTCATTGTGCAGATACCGGAGAGTCCAAGGAAGGAACGATGATGGTACCGGCATTCTTCCGGAGTTCGGGAGTGTTTCGCCGGCCTGCATTTGGCGTGCAAGGGACCTTTTTCCGGCACCGGTCCTCCTAGCGGCCGCCCCGGCAAACCAAAAATGGCAGGTCAGCACGCCCCTCAAGAAGTATGGCTGTCGAAAAATTAGTACACATTCAGTATACGCAAGGAAGCACACATTCCCGAAACTGATCGTCACTGCGCGGGACCCCTTTTTCTGTGCTTCTTGTTAACTTTGCTACTCCCTCCCTATAATAGCCACATGTGCTTACAGAGTGGTCAGCTTCCACCGTCTTTTCTTCTTTCCTTTGTACGATTTTTTGAACAGGTAAATAAGGAGGTACAGCGCTTAAAAACATGGCTGCCATCCGATCAGCAAACTGGGGGTGCGGCCATTCGTTTACATTGCCTTAGGCAACTGCTAAGAATAGCGGACCGGCAGCCCGCCCATGCATAGGCCGCTACTGAAAAAGAGGTACATTATTCGCAGCGTACTCAACCTGTGCCATGCTGCCCTGCTGTCTCGTAGTTTTCTGTAGGTAGGTTCGTAATGACTTCTTTCCATTTGATCGCATGCTCGGCAATTTTTTCCGTCATGAGACAGCATGCTCTGCTGCACCTTAAAACTGCCAATTTGTTAGTTTAAAATGGCTATTTTTTTACAGTTTCCAAAACAGAGAAAACAGATTTTGCATACTGCATTTTTCTACAGATTCATTCTTCATGTGTAGAATACCTAGCTTTAGCTAGGCCGACCTAGCCAGACTCATTAAAAATCGTGATCTCCCTCTCCTATGGTGGGAAACCCACGGGCGCCCATTCATTACAAGAGACTAAAACTGAGAATGCGGTTTTCGGCTAATGTAACCTTAAAATGTGTACCACGTAAAAGGTCAGAACGAATTCACTAGAATTTATCCAATTAGGATGTATATCGCAAGCTAATGGGCCAACTTCATGGGCCAGGGTAAAAGCAAGGGTTGAAGCCAGGGTTGGACAGACCAACGACGTTTGTCTTTATAAAAAAACAAGAAATCGGTAATGAACGAGCTTTTATTAATCCTTCGCCCCAAAAGTGGGTGTTCCTAAACGTTTTCATTGCGAATGGCCGGAGCCGGACAATTTTGTCCAATGGTGCGTACCTGGGAGGGATGATCTGAAGGCGAAGCGATGGGGAGATTGTAGTGCGATTTCGGACGCTGCTCAGGTGCGGCAATAGTGGTAGAAATATCTTCGGATTTGCTATGGTCAGACCGGAAATTTCCGCTTCCTCACCAAACAAAGAGCTACGGTGAAATCGGCACCGGTTTTTCCTATACAGAAGCTTGTGAAGTACATTATAGTTTTGCAAAAAGCTAAAATGAACCAGAATCGCGCTTGCTTGAAACCGCTCCGTAATGCTGACAGACGTACGCTCATTTTGCGCATGGAGGCTGCGAAGTGCCCCGTCAGGACTTTTTAGTCTCCGTTCTGTCTACCTACGAGGTGCACATTGGGGTTACCGCCGGCTTAGAAGGGAAGGATTGAGTGTTCGACGCCACGCCAGAGGAATGGCTGAGCGCTCGTGCTGCCAATTTCCCCTGTCGCTGCCTCGTCGCAGCAGAGCGAAAAAATAACGGAGGGAGGCGTAAATTCTTCGTCTTTCAAACGGGAGGCTCAAGTACAACTACAGGCGATGCAGTGAATTCCCCACTCCACTTTCGAAGGAAAAGTAGAAGCAAGAGGTGACAGGCAGAACCAAAATAGTTCATCCCCAATTGCAATCAGGAAATGCTTTCAAGCAGTCCCCCAGAGCCCTTGCCCGAGTTGCACAATGTAAAGCGTGCCTCTGAGCAACCTTCAACTAAGCGCTGCGTTCATTTTGTTGACTCTGAGGGGCTCCTCTGGCGTTTTGTGATCAACACGTCGGGTGTGCGCGGTGTCGGAAGCAATTTTCATATTCACCGGAACCTTGTTCCTTGCAGTCATAGCTTTGCAGCTTTTATGAAGTAGAGAATAGGGCCCGTGGTGTGGACGGCGGTCGAAGTCAATGTATTTAGAAGCTTGGTGCCGATCCCTTCCTCGGCGCCACATTTAGTAACCGCAGGCCGGGCAAAGGTGGAAACGTTGCTTCGTTTCCCGAGGAGCACACAGGCAGCCTCACTACTAAAGAACGCCCCCACGCAAGCCGGGTGGGCCAGTATATACACAAAACGCCCCTTCTGCGCATGCGCAGCCAGCCCACCATTGCGCTCATATCAACACCATCGCCGAGGTAGCCTGCTCGGAATGGTGGCTGCGTCACGACTTGGATGGGTAAGAACACTTTGCCGCAGCTTTAAAAGCCCGTTAAGAACGTTTCTCACGCGTCCGTCGCACATCGTGCAAACTTAGCCTTGCGCTATAACCCTTCAAACTCAAGAACAAATCAATCCTAACTGAATAATGAACAAGTTTTCGGGGAAAGAATACTGATGGTTGGGGTATTAAAATACAATCAGGCCTCGTAATACCGACATCGCTATAGCGAATTATCGGCTACAGCGAACCAAATACGAACTTTGGTTGGTCACGCTTTATTTCAGTGACAGATTCTTTTTATGACGAAACAAAAACCGCCAGATCAGCTATAGCGCGACATCAGCTATAGCGAAGAAGTATTTTGTTCATGCGAGGCGTTATACTAGATAGCTAGTTTTAAAAAAGCAAAATAGAAAATATGAAGATCAACCGTCTGTAAAACTACAAATGTAGAAAAGGCTCTTTCGTGCGCGGACACTGTGGAAAACTTCACCCGGCAGTGCTGTGAATAGCCGCCAGGCGAAGATCACAACCCTCTTCAAATAAATTTAGTCCGCAGGCTTGTCTTGTGAAACGTGCCTTTTTCTGTTGTAATTCCACGTTGCGATGTTCCGTTCATTTACATTCAAATGCCAAATGTAGACAGCTAAGGATTACCTCGTGTATAGCGGGCGCGGAGCCTACAGTAATGTGCTTATTATCTAGCATTTTTGCGTGCTCCAGATTGTCGATTGGTTAAAGTACATTTTTACCGCCATTGTTACGACGAATATCCGATATAACGAAATATTTTACTGCCCCGATACTACTTCGATATAACGAGGTTCGACTGTATGTGAAAGTATTTTTTTATTTCTCAATCAAAATGGTCGTGTAATGTCTAGAAGTGTAATGAACCTCTTGCCCTGCTGGGTGCAATGCTTCTGACACCAGCAAGACACGGGATGCGCTGCCACTTCTCCCGCAGTGAATTAGAAAGTTTGCTAGTGCTGCAAACAGCGAAGCGGTAGGAGGCGTTTCAGAATAGAAAAGTACGGCAGATGTGGGATCGACGAAACTTCAACACGCGTCTGGCTCTGCGAGGTCACAGGCCTTCCTGCTACTGCGTATTGTCGCTTTTAGCAGGCAGATACCTTCTTGTTGCTAACGAGCGTGCAGGCACTCCAGAAAACAAAAGGCCCAGTTACAGGCACTGAAAGAAAAAATGCCAGCACGCCCGTGTTGTGAGATGTATACTGTATCGACAATAAAGATAAACACGCGGAGCTTTGCCCTTAGCTCTTTTGGCTTGCTAGTTACAAAAACGTGGAAAACAGCGCGAAATAACGGGATGCACAGTAGAAGACACACACACGGCACTGACTAACAACTAAACTTTTATTGCTTGCAGGCGGCTTAAGTACACATCTGCAAAGCACTGGAAAGGGAAACGAAACGAGGCGAAAAAACAGAGAAGGGACAAAAGTTATTGTCAGATAAAGCGTTCACATTCATCGATAAGTAAAGCCCTGTTATTGATTCGAAAGATACATGATTTCACATTCATTCAGTAACACAGACGGTTTGCTTGCACACTTGTCGCACCTCTGACTGATGCATAAAGCTTCATAGATTTCACGTATGTGTTTGTCAGCATATCTTCGAATGATCTGACAGGGGTTAAATTCCGGTTCGCTCTTACACTGGCGACAGTGTGCAGCTAAGGCTTACCTAAAGGCTCGGTGTTGGGGCCAATTTTATTTTCTATTTTCATAAATGACCTTCCTGTGTCCGTTCCTTTTTCAGAAGTTTCAATGTGTGCAGACGACGCTGTTTTATTCTCAATTGGTGAAGGTTTGCCAACCCTTAAAAATAATATCATGGCGGATTTAGGAGCCTTTTCAAAGTGGTTTTGGCATAAAAAATGAACTATTAATATTGATAAAATAACACGTGATTTTTCTTTCAAGATCAACACGCCTCAATTTTGGCACATTTAGTTTAGCTATAAAAAATTGTTGAATTGAAAACGTATGCTCTAATAAATGCTTCAGAGTGATTTTTTATCAACACCTGCATTAAAGGGGGCAAATTCATAGCGTATGTAGGAACCTTGCTTTTGGTTGGTACACACTAATGAAGGGCCGTCAACACTTTCAACTTAACATTTTGTGCTGCCTATAATTCTTCTTATTGCACTGTCATATAAGTTACTGTAATGAAAGGAGGTGGTGACACAGGCGAGCTATTTAACCCCTCCTCAGATATTGCGCTAGCGTTTACCTTGGTAAGTACGTTGTATACGACTGACAGTAAACCGATCGGCCTGTAATTTTTCAAGCCCTTATGGAGTAGGATGATGTTCGGGTTCTTGCAAGATTCCGGTATATTCGCGGTCATTAGGCATTAGGTAAACAGGTTTGCCAGTTTATCTAGTACAATCTGCCCGCCATCCTTCATGAGGTCGGCTGGTATGTGATCCTCACAAGGTGCTTTGCCCCGTTTCATTTCTTTCAAGGCCTTCTTTACTTATTCGGTCGTTACTGGTTGGATGTCTATCTTCTCTGAACTACTTCCTCGTTCGGTATTATCATGGATGTCGAAGCTACGTTACAAATGTCTACAGACTTCCTCGACTACTATAACTGTTCTGTCTCTATTTGTGATGACGTTGCCTTGCTTGTCTTTAAGTGCATACATCTGATTCTTCCCTATGCCTAGACACCTCTTCACTGCTTTCAGGCTGCATCCCTTGTTTACAGCATACTCAATCCTCACCATATTATACTTCGGTATGTCAGCAGTCTTAGGCTTAATAATTACCTTCGAAAGCTCCGCTAGTTCTATTCTGTCAGCTGGGGTGTTGATTGTGATGTTTTGCCGTTTCCCAATAAAATCTTTCACCTCCTGGTAACGTTCAGCAGTATCCTGTCTTGTGATCGTACCTCCGACTTCTACTGCAACCTCCCTGATAATGCGTGTAAGATTGTCGCTGGCTTCCTGTGTTGTAAATTCTGCTTCATCTGTTAGAGCTGAATATCGGTTCTTCATCGCGATCCTGGATTCTTCAACTTTCCGTCTTACTGTTGGCTCATTGATCGGCTTCTTTCGTACTAGCTTGTTACGGTTCCTCCTTGAGTCTACCCTAATTCGACATCTTACCATACGGTGTTCACTACACCTCACCCTTCCGAGCACTTTCACATCCTGCGCCACGCCTGGGTTATCGCAGAGTAGCAAGTAGATTTTATTTTTATGATCCCCATTCGGGCTCCTCCACGTCCCCTGCCGGCTCTCCTGTTTGCAGAAGAAGGTATTCATGATGCGTAGATTATTCCGTATTGTGAACTCTACTAATAGGTCCCCTCTGTTATTTTTGCAACCCATATCATAGTTCCCAACTGCCTTGTCTCCAGCTTGATTCTTGCATGCTTTAGCACTGAAGTCTCCCATAACTACGGTATAGTGTGTTTTTACTTTAGCCATTGCTGACTCCACATCTTCACAGATCTCCACATCTCCATACGGCGTATCTTCTTCTTAACGATAGATTATTGATGACCATGTTCCGAAATGCTTGAGCGAAACATCATCCGGCCCTCCGTTAGACCTTGGTCGCGCCCCAGTCCTGCTTCGCAAAAAATAAAGCCCCTTTCTTATAAGAAAGATGGGTAAATCGCAAAGCGTTCTTCCATGCAACCTGAGTCAAATGCAAAGTCGAAAATGCAACCTGCTGCGACCTGGCCTGAACGACGCAATCAGATAGGCGTGGGTTTCATAACGCTAAGGACCAGGTTTGATTCTGACCACGGGAAGTTTTTGCTTGAGGCGCTTGATAGGTCTTCCTTTATCATCATCATTGTTTTGTTAAGCCCGTTGCGTAAAGTTGACTTTCCTGCAGTGCGTTTTACTCAGGCGAACGACGGCACCTGTCAGGCATGAAAACCCTCATTTTTAAAAGATTGATCGGTGCGTTCCCCCGTTGATCACCGCAGACTCAACAAAATTACCCGAAAGGATATATAACCGATACTCCGAATAGACGATGCTTTGGACTGCTTGCAGAGTGCGGAATATTTCTTGAGCCTTCAACTTCGCTCCAGCTACTGGCACATCCCGATGCAGTAATCTGACAAGGAGAAATCTGCATATTGCAGCCTCGCCAACCTTAACAAGTTTGACGTTAGGCTCGTGTGACTATGCAATGCTCCTACTTTTCAATTGCTGATGGATACAGTGCTACGCTGGCTTAAATGGAAGACGCGCTTGTGACATCTGGATGATATCGTTATATTCTATTCCAGTTCACCTCAGCATCTTCAGCGTATGAATAAAGTTCCGAGAAAACGCCGCCTTTCAGCCTAAAACAAATAATGTCTTGTTTACGGGAAAACCATGAACGTTCTCGGCAGTGTTGTCAGACAAGTAAAAATGACCCAGAGAAAACTTCCTCGTACTCACCTTTCCCCGTTCGCTTAATTCAAAAATTCCCTGCAGCTTTTTTGGCCTCTCTACTTTCGTCGGTTTGTCCGTAGTCTCGCCACTGTTGCTTCGCCTCTCAACATGCTTCGCTTATCCGACCCTTCATTTATCAGGTCCGGGGATTGTGAAAAACTTTTCCATCTCTGATAGACGCTCTCACTTCTCTCCAAGTGCTGCGCCACTTTGACGAAGCAATACCGGCCATTCCTCATAGCGATGCCATCGGAACAGGCCATGGGGCTGTCCTTCCCTAACAGTATGATCGCTCCAGTGAACGGCCTGTTGCTTAAGGCAGTCGCTCTCTCACGCCTGCCGAAAAATTACAGCATCACAGAACAGGAGTGTCGTCCGACAGTTGAACTGTAGAGAAATTTAAACCATACTTATACGGCTGCCATTTCCCTATTGTGAAAGACCAGCACGCACTCACTCGCGTGGTTGTGGACGTTAAAGAACCTTTCTGGATGCCTTTCCATTGAATTATTTTTTTTTGCCAGAATACTTGTCTGTCATATAAAAGTCAGCCAAGAAACATTTTGACATATCCCGTTGACCCAATTACTACCTTCCCATACCGCTTGCCTGAAATCACCCGCTACCACTTTTCCGCTTGCATACGTCAACTACATCGCGGTCGCAGAATGCACTGAACTGGAGAAGTTGCAAAAAGACGTCCATTATTGCAAGACCATGGTATATCGACTGAACGGCACCAGGAAGCCTGTGAAAGTTACTTTACGTCGCCAGCTAAAGAAATTCCAGGTTGTAGGTGGAGTGTTGAATGGTTGTAGTTAACGCTCTGCTGGAGATAAGTCGGCTCCTGTTAGCCCCGAAAATTGCCACGGGAAATTTTAAAGGACTTTCAAAACGATGCCACCGCTGGGCCCCTTGGCTGCCAGCAAACGTATGACCACTTCTCGGCTCGCTTTTGGCCTGCTATGTTCACAAATGTGTGCAAGTGCGCCACGTCATATATTTTCAGCCAGCGCCGTTAGCACTCTACATCTCCTTCTGATGTACAGCTACAGCCACTCACATTCCCTGCTAGGCCTCTTGAAATTGTCGGGATCGATCTGTACGGACCTGCGACTTTTACCGATTACCGCTGATAGTGACCGCTGTTGACCATCTTAAAAAGTGACCACATTCTTCCTTCATAACATCCTCTTGCAGCACAGCCCATCTTGTGTCATTTTGAATGACACGGCAGAACGTTTTCCTCAAGCATTATTGCAGAACTCCTTAAACTCTCACGAACTATTCAGAAACCGACAGCCGGATATCACTCGCAGGCTAATAGACTAACTGGAGATCTCCTCGCGCGCTTTTCGGCATGATTTCCATGTACATCGCGCCTGATCACAGTAATTGGAACCACATTTCTTCATTCGTCGCATCTGCTTCCAATGCCCAACGAGATGCACCAAGGGCTATTTACCATTCTTCCTTGTAACCTGGCGTCAACCGTCCTTTCTCCTGGACACGTCTTCTTTCACGGGAACTAACCAAAGTCCGCTCGGCCTGTTGGACAGTTCTCTCTCGCATGAACGGTTGTCCCGAGCTTGCCGATGAACCCACGCCTCAATAGCGAGTTTAAAGGGGCACTGACACAAAATTTTGAAGGCGAGATAACTTCGGAGATAGATTGGTGGGAACACATATACATCATCTGCAAAATATCAGCGGAGAATACAGCCTTGAACATATTTAAAATCAATTTTAAAGTGTGCGAAACGCAACCGAGCAGCCAGCAGAGGACTACGCGCAATCGACATCCCGAGGTTATTGTGTAAATAAACAACATCCAAACACGTCACGAGTTTGTGTTTGCCGCTTCCTGACTGCCGGCGTTTTTCGCCGGCTCGCCCGGCTCGCTGCTCCAATCGGAGGGCCGAAGGGCGGAGCTTCTGATCTCGAGAACGAACGACCCGATCGTTGGCGGCGGAGGCGCCGTGATTTCGTAAGCTAATCGGGCAGCTGGCCGCGACCAAAGTTCTACAGCGATTCCAGGCACTCTGTTTCTATAACTGATTATTACCATTGGATGCGAAAACACGCCGGAGGCACGAAAAGCCCACTGAGCTAGCCGCACGGTCGCTGTGCAGGCGGCAGCCACGGCCGCGAAGTGGCCCAGGCCGGCGCAGGTAGCTCGAGTGATAGCTTGTTAGCGCTGCACGAAATTGTCCCCAAGTCCCGACCATGGTGGCTTACATGAGAAAGGAGTTAATGATGCGATGGCGGGTTGCATTAAAAATTGTCATCTGCACTGCGTACGAGAGCGGCACTCGAATATCCGCCGCAGTGCTAAGCCGAAAACATCTGTAGGTGGACCTGTAGGCAGGCCGGCCGGCTGCTCCCAGCGCGCGTCTTGCCACCCACCGTCTCGAGCGTCGCGCGTCGTTCTTTAGCCGCGGTAGCATTTGCACTCGCAGCGCCTGCGTCACATCCACGGTCGCTTTTTAAGTGCGAATGCACTTTATAAGCGACCCCAAACCATCCACCGCCGGCGGCGGCGGCGGCGGCGGCGTCCGCAGTGCTCCTCTATATTTAAAAAAGAAACAGCATCCGGCGCCAGGTTTCGATCCGAGGACTTTGCGGCCGCAGCGCGACGCTCTACCGACCAAGCCACGGACGCGACGGTGATATCAGTGTTAGTGACGTGCCTTATATCTTTAACGCATTCAAACTACGTCGTCAGCGGCGTGCGTTGGCGACTCAGCGGCGTTATAGCGGCTTGATAACTGCGTGGTGTACACGTGATACTACAAACCCGATGGAAGAGATGG
The DNA here is from genome assembly GCF_048455015.1 of Haemaphysalis longicornis. Taxonomy (NCBI): domain Eukaryota; kingdom Metazoa; phylum Arthropoda; class Arachnida; order Ixodida; family Ixodidae; genus Haemaphysalis; species Haemaphysalis longicornis. The sequence continues at coordinate 280,749 of NW_027526423.1, read as the reverse complement.
AAGAGAAGGCGGCGAGGCGGTGGGCTGCGGGGGCCGAGCGCAAGCGCCGCAAGCGGGCCGACAACCGTGCATTCGCACTTTCACATTCTCCCCCTCGGGGAAATGCGGGGAATTTTTTAATTAAGCGCCTCACGAGATCAGTACGTGGGGGCATTCGCAGAAACTGCCGTCGATGCGGATTCGACACTGCTACGGCGGCTCTGCTCTGTGATATCCCTCCGACGGTCACGTGGTCAGCTTTGTTCACACAAAATCCACAAAATCCATCGTTTCGCGGCACTCGCTGAAACCGAAACTGCGACTGGCCGCATTGAAAATGCCTCCAATTAAACAACCGTCGCACGCTGAAGCAAATGAGGTTTCTACAGGTTATAAGTAGGTCACTAGCTACTTATCGCAACAAAAAAAAAACAAGATGCAAAATTTTTGTGTCAGTGCCCCTTTAAGCCCAGCAGATAGCGTATGGTAAGGTAACGGCAGTGGGTACCGGCACCCGATTGTAAATGCGTGGGCGGGCATATCACAGGGGCCACCCCTTCCCTGGAAGGAATGCGCCCATACGACGTCGGCTCCCGGCACCCGTCGCCGCTATCGTACCATACGCTAGCCGCTACGCTAGAACTCTCTAACGTCATCAGGACGGGAAGCTTCGTTACGACTCCCCACATCGTGCAAATAATTTCTATCCCGGCGATGAAGTATTATTATGGACTCCCATCTGCGTTCCTGGACTTCACCAAAAGTTCCGTCACTGTTTTACAGGGCCGTTTACCGTTCTAGAAAAAAATACATCTCCAGGTATCTATCGCGTAATTCATCTTAAGCCTCACTACGGTCCGTCGCTACCGAGGCTGCGGGATGGTACATGTGTCTCGGCTAAAACATTCCACCGTCGCTCCTCCTTGTGAATATGGACAGGCGGCCGCCGTCCGTGCAGCGGGAATTAGTGTGATCAACAAGCGATGGTACGCGAAGCTTAATACTCCCTTCCCCCGACCCCCAAGAGCAGTGGGAGACACTGCTGTCTAGACCCTTCCTCCATGGCCAGCTCATCTTCATCGAAAGGGCAGCCGTGGTCAAGGCGGCCTATAAATTCCCGTGAATATGAAACCACTCCCGCATGATCTTCTGACCAATGCTCATAAAAAGTTGTTCTCTCTCTCTCCTGTGTTTCATATTGCAATTATCCCAATCATCAAATGGTCTGAGAGTGGAACACTTTGCCTTCTTTCCCGACTGCTCATCACCCATCAGCGTTTCTTGTGGCTGTGCTTGGTTCGGGATGCTCACGGAATAAACAGGATTGCCGCTACTCATTTGCCTTTTCCTTTACAGTATCATTTTATTTGTTGCGGAAAAAGCACTTGAAAGTATTATATTTGTATAAGGCCAGTTTGTAGTACATGATGGATGTCACCATGGGCGTAGTTGAGACAATTCAAGTAACTGAACAAATTGCAACTTCTAGGCGGTACCTTTAAAAGGCACTATTTCCAGCATAGGGTGTCCTTATTGTTTCCAATGGTCAGCAGTTTGTTGACGTTCTTTACTTAGGAAACCAACGTTTGAGTTGAGCACTATATCAAGCGAAGCATTCTTGTGTTGGCAGAAAAATGGCACACTGAATTTTAGATCAAGTCGACGACTGAGTAGAACCACAGCCAGTCTCAGACCATACACGACCTATGAAATACTACTGAAGTCTTTCTCAACGTGGCGGTTCGCAGCAGCATATGGGTACACGCGGCCGTTGGCTATTTGAACGGTGTATTGTTCTTGCAGCATTCTAGTGGCTCTTCGTTTGTATATGGGGGTCTGGGCATGGTCTGGCCTGACGGGTTCCGACAGCTAGGCTGTCAGGCAGACGCACCACGCTTACCTCTGCACTCCTGTATCTCGGCCAGGGAGAGTAGCTTACTAGAACGAAAAATTATGGTGGAAACGTTGGTCATAGAGAGAGATGTGTCACATATTTTTGTTGACGAACTTAAATAATCTTATCACACCACTTTTCCCTCCACTACCGTCCAGTTTTCATATCTTCGTCCTCCTCGCATTTCTCAGACTCCCCACCACTCCTTCACGCCATCCAGCTGATTAGTTTGATGTTCAAAAGTTACAAACTAGCTTGCAAATTTTGTTTTTGTGGGTACACAAAATAACAAATTAGATGTTCAGGTAACAAATATTTGTTTAATATTGTTCTTTATTGCAGAGACTTATAATGGTGTTGGTATAATACAAAATATTAGACTAAAGCGCATTGTAGCGATTGGTAGCGAAAAATCTGCACCCGTTCTCAATAATGCCAAACAAATGGTTCCTGAACAGGGTAGCTATGGGAACTATAGTCAATATAATTTTGGAGAAAGATATCGCTCTGAGTGCAAAACGGTGCCCGAGAGATGCCTTAGTGCTCTTGGTAACTAGAGAATGCCAATTTCTGCATTTTTACACGGCCTAATTACGCGTGAGTTGTTTTCTAACTTTAAACGTGTTGATACGTGGGGCTCAAGAGCTCCTGTGTAGTTTTCGTAGGTTGTATATGCACACTCTCTTTCTGTGGTAGCATGCATGCTTGACCGTGATACCCACTTAAGTATCAGGGCCCAAAAGAATTGTGCGTTGAAGGCGGAATGCCTCAGATAGGTTTCGTGGCATCCGATCGAGGAGGACGTCGAGGTCACGGATGGATTGTTCTTCGTAAGCCATGAAGTGCTCTTGAATATTTAGCTCCTTGTAAACGGCCTTCACTGCAGCCTCATCAGGACCACCAGGAGAACCCCGACCAATGTGTGCCTGCGAGTGACACAAAAAAGCCATACTTGTTTATTTCGCGTTTCGTAGAACACCAGTTGTTTCTAAAAACGTTACACTAACGCATACATTTTACAGGTTTTCACACTGCAGAGGGGAAGGATACTTTTTAATTTAACGAAACGAAACGTCAAATGTTGCGTTTCACATTTACGCAATTATCAGTTTCCTTTGGCATGTCAAGACGGCTAACATTTGCTAGTTGTGCAGCTGTTCTTGTATTGGAGATTCCTCTGTGAAATGAACGGTATTTAATTGTGGTACGTGATAATGTGCTGCACTTTAACTGTGATAACCTTCAGTCAGCCGTTATATTAGCGATGCTGTGCAACGTTTTTTAAATGTCCAAAATCACTTTGGCATGTACCAAATTGTTATTACCACGCGGATCTTCCGTCAAAGGGCGCTGTTACGCCATTTGGAAGATTTATTACCAACTTGCCAACCAAGCCATCGTCCTTAACAATAAAGTGTGCTTGCAATTCAGCGGCCTTATATCGTTCTTGAACTACTACATTTTGGATGGGCAAACAGAGTGTGCACATATACGGATAATCTTTTATAGCGAGGGTACTCAAGCGCGCAAAAGGCCATACACACTAACCACAAAACAGAGAGTACCAGTATGCACAGGAAGAGACTAATGCAAAGTAGGTCGAAGGGCTCAAATGACGAGGAAGCGTACTGTGAACTCTCTGTTGGCAGGCACTTACCTCGAACCCTAAAAAAACGTCTGGCAAAACATCTGGCAACAAGTATTAGAAGACCCTAGTCAGCTTTGACATCAGTTGAATAGGAATTTCTGAATCTTTTAGGCTCCAAAACTTTGGTTTTGTTTGAAAAGTATGGAAAGGCATTACGTCGATTCAGATGAGCTACGACGGCATAATGTGCTTCCCGTAAAGGCGTTTTGTGTTTATTATTACTATGTGCAAGAGGGCAAACCCTACTTGTTCCTCCTGCTCAGACCAGGAAGTGGTCTGTAGTATTTTCAATTATATATAATAATAGATCTCACCTGGATATGCTCTACTTGCTCTGGTGATGCGAGTTTGAGGGCGGTGATAAGTAGCCATGTGTGCTTGTGCTCTACAATGTCAGTTCCAACTTTTCCAGTGAGCGTTGGGCAGCTAAAGCAGTCGTTGTAATCATTACGCGCCATGTAGATTTGCCCCAGGGCCACACAAGCCTGTTTCGCTTGCTGGTGCAGGGATTTGTCTTCGACGCCGGCCTGCAAGAAAATGATGCATTACAGGAAAAAAGGAAACGGTCCTCTCATTACAAGAAGACAATGGGGCGCTGCACCGAGCATAAACTTGGGCTAGAGCGTGTTACCGGAGGGTACCGAAAAATGTGTGTGTCTCCTTCTTGGGATAAAAACACAGGTTTTACTGACAGGACACTTTGAAGCATTTATATTTTCGGACATTCAGACTGCTGAAAGCAAATGATTACCATACTCTGAATTATATAACTTGTGCCTATCACTACAAATTTTTTGATCGGTTAAAACTGGTGTAGAAATATCAAGACTTTTAGTGGCCCTGAGAAACGACCTCACCTCAGTGGTGCATAGCTTACCACGAGACGTATCGAATGAATACGTGGCAGCAACTGTGCGGGGCGCAGGTCTATCATTCACAATAATTGCTGCCTATATTCCGCCTGGCGCTGCATTAAACAAACCGCCTAGAAAGCATCATCCGTGCCACACCTGCCCCGCACATTTTGACTGGAGATTTTAACGCTCACCACCTCTCCTGGGACAGTATAAAAACGACTGTCAAAGGGCGGCGCCCCCTTGACACTGCTCAAAGGCATCGCATGTACGTCGTCAACACTTGAGAGGCGACTTTCTTCCGGGGCAAGGTATCAAGCGCCCTTGACGTCACGGTCGTCTCATCGCAACTTATTGCTAGGACGAGCTGGACAGCGGACATTGAAGGGCATGGTAGTGATCATGTGCCGACCTACATTTCAGTGGATGGTCTTACGGGTATCCTCCAACAGCGTGTAATTCGCTGTTCAAATTGGGAAGCATTTACAACTGTGATGGAGGAGTGTGCAGACGAGCTCATATGACTACTTCGTGGATACAATGTCAATAGCTCGTAAGTCCGGCACCAAAGTGATGAGGTTGCCACCCAAATACAGCACTGCTGACGCAGAGTTTGAGAGGCTTCGAGCAGTGCGTCGACGAGCCGAAAGACGAGCCCGTCGGACGCTAGCACCTGAGGATATCCGAGCTTCCAGGCGTGCTTAGAGGGTGGTCTAGAGGCATATGGCCAAGCTTACCAAGCGCGAATGGGAGTCCTCCTCGAAGTTGGACCCGCGGAAGCCGCCTTCCAGAATATGCCGCCTGGTTCGAAGCCTGCGGGCCCCATCAAGTCAACTGCACCCCTTTAGTTCTATTGCACTCAGCACAAACACGACTGACCTACACGTCGCTAACACCTTCTGTAAGAACTTACCACGGCGCCGACACCTGTACCACCATCATCTTCGCCCGAGAGCGAGGATTTCCCAGCGATGTCGTCTGCCATGGATGTTCCATTCTCAATGGCAGAACTGCTGGCTGCACTGGCCTCCATCAAAACTCCACGTGCCCAGGTCCGGATGACGTCAGCTATACAACAATTTCGCATTTAGGCGAAAGGGGAAAGGATGCCTTCTAAACGTTTTTAGCCGCTCATGGGAGACCGGCCGACTAGAGCCGAAATGGAAACACGCCCGCATTGCGCCAGTTCTAAAGCCAGGGAAACTTCCAACGGCCATAGAGTCTTGCCGTCTCATAGCCCTCCTGAGCTGTGTCGGGAAACTGATGGAGAAGATGGTGCTGTATCGCTTGGACTGGGATCTGACAGTCATAACTGTATACCCGCCACAGATGTCTGGCTTCCGCAAGGGCCGTAGCCGCATCGATAATGCCATTGCCCTTGCAACCAGCATACAACAAGCTAAGTATCGGCGGAACATCATCATTGCCGTGTTCCTAGACATAAAATCAGCCTATGACTGCGTAGCGCATGATGTTATTCGCTCGGCGATGAAGTCTTCAGGAATAGGAGGCCTCATGTATGCATGGCTACCAGACTATCTCTCTGATAGGTATGTATACATGTCCACACACAGCGGCGACTCAGCACTGTACAGAGTGACTCGAAGTGTTCCCCAAGGCGGGGTGATAAGCCCCACGCTGTTCAACATCTCTAATATAGTCCTGGAAAAATGCTTGCCGCAGTCGGTTGAAATCTCCTTGTACGCGGACGACATCTGCATATGGAGCTCTGGTTGTAACAGGCGTGTGCTACGGTCGAGACTTCAGCGAGCAATCAACTCCATTGCATCGTTCTTCGCAGCACGAGGAATGGAAATTTCGGCAAGCAAATGTGCTGTGTTGGCTTTTACGAAGCGAGATCTCACGCACTACCTGCTCACTGTTGGCGGCACTGACATCCCATACCTTCCCAGCTATAGGTTCCTGGGGGTGGCATTCGACAGGTCACTCACCTGGTCACCTCATGTCCACCATCTCAAGAAGAAGCTTACATAAATCGCACGTATATTCAGTATGCTCTCCAGAAACTCCGGCGGTTGCTCCTTTAACTCTCTCCTTCGGCTCTACGAAGCGCTCTGCGTTGGCCTCATACGCTACAGCATCGCCGTTTTGGTCCCTCTTTCTAAAGGAACTATCAAGGCTCTAGAGTCCATGCAAGCACAAATCTTGAGAACTTGCATTGGTGTTCCGAAAACTACCTCTACTGTTGGAACATTGACGGAATGCCGACGTCCGTCCCCCTTGGCTCCCGGCACGCAGGAGCTTCTCCGCGTGCGACTGGGTATTGTGGCCAGGCAATGTGACCACCCTTTAGCGCCAAGTTCGTTCCCTGAAGTGCCGCAGCATTACCTGCCGCCATCACTTCATCTCCACACGCCCTGAATGTTCCCGCCCATGAAAATAGTGACCACGGTGCCAGGAATTACCTGCCGTTCTACGGTTTTTTGCTCTTGAATATATGTAGCACACATACGGAGGTCATACACATCTGTACACTGATGGATCGGTGTCATCCACATCATCCACTGTCGCAGTGTGGATACCTTCGTCCCGCACCACCCTCAGTGCCATGCTCAGCCACAAAACATCATCTACGGCTGCCGAACTTGCAGCTCTGCGGATGGCCTTGGCTCACATCATCGAGCAGCCGGCACGCGTGTGGGCCATCTTCACGGACTCTCGGGCTGCACTGCAATGTCTGGCGTCTTTCCCCAAAGATCAGCTTGTGCTTGATGTACAAGCTTTACACCTTCAAGCTCTGCAAGCGCACCATCAAATAGCACTTCAGTGGCCCCCTGCCCATTGCGGGATAACTGGAAATGTGAAGGCGGACGTTGCAGCATCCACGGCGCATGACCTACGCGGATCAAAAATACCGGTGCCATTTTCTCGCAAATATGCTTCAGCCCTTGCATCCAGTGTGGCATGGAGCCTGCAGCGATTGCTTTGAGCAGACACATCCCGCCATTACGCTCCCCTTTACTCTATCGACCCGCATTGTAATTTTAAGATGCCACCTGGACTATCCAAGCATGATGAAGCAGTACTGCACCGCATGCGGTTGAACGTCGCCTACACGCGATACTACTGCTACAAAATCAACCAGTCCTCCTCGCCTCTGTGACCACAGTGTGGTGTGCGTGAAGACCTCCAACACCTAATATGTGACTGTGTGCGCTTTACTACACAAAGAGTGTCTCTCGCAGTGTCCATGGGCCGGCCGCTCTCCGCAAGACTAGAACTGAGGGACGTATCAGGTCCTTGGAATTATTCCAAACGTGTCGCTCGTGCAACAAAAGCCTTATTGGCATACCTAACAGGCACAAGTCTTGATCAGACTTTGTAGTTAGTTAAAATCATGTGTATTCCTCTTCATCATTATAATCATCATCGTCATCGCACTCATCTGGCGTAGCAAACCAGGCATCTTAGCTTGGCTGACATCGCCAGTTTTCATAAAAAGATCGTTCTCTCGCTGTCTCAAATATGTAGAGGAGGGTAAATGAAGCTTACAGAACGACGTTATTATGGTAAATTACTGGCCGGGGAATGTAATATATCCCTCCTCTTTGCTTCAGAACGAGCGACCGAATTTATTATCCACGAAACTGTGTTGAAGGTTTTGGAGTGGAATTTCCAAAGCGTTGAGCTTGTGCGAACCCCGACGAATGCGAACTTCCTTCCTTCATCTCTTGGCAGCCATCAGGGAACCCACTATGCCGCACATGCCAAACGCCTCACTTCATCTGAGCGCTTTAGCTTGCTTATTGGAGCGCAAGGGTGGACTGAGCTAAATCCGCATTATCGCTTCCACCGTGAAACTTTTAATCAAACCAGTACACCACAAGACAAAAGTAGTTAGCACCACCATCACCATCACCACCAGCCTATCTACGCCCACTGCAGGGCAAAGGCCTCTCCCATTATTCTCCAATTACCTCGGTCCTGTGCCAACTGTGACCAATTTATCCCCGCAAACTTCTTGATCTCATCTGCCCACCTAACTTTCTGCCGCCCCCTGCCACGCTTGCCTTCTCTAGGGATCCACTCTGTTACCCTTAATGACCAGCGGTTATCTTGCCTTCGCATTACATGCCCTGCCCACGTCCATTTCTTCTTCTTAATTTCTCCTAATATGTCTTTAACACCTGTTTGCTCCCTGACCCTCTCCGCTCTCTTCTTGTCCCTTAATGTTACACCTATCATTTTCCGCTCCATTGCCCGCTGAGTCATTCTCAATTTAAGTTGAACCCTCTTAGTGAGCCTCCAAGTTTCTGCCCCGTAGGTGAGTACCGGTAAGATGCAGCTGTCATACACTTTCTTCTTCAGCGACAATGGTAGGCTGCTATTCATTATCTGAGAATGTCTGCCATATGCACCCCACCCCATTCTGATCCTTCTAATTATCTCTGCCTCATGGTTGGGATCTGGGGTCACAACTTGGCCTAAGTAGATATATTCGCTTACCACTTCCACTGCCTCGCCACCTAACTCAAACTGCTGTGCTGTCCCGAGGTTATTGATCATTACTTTAGTTTTCTGCATATTAATTTTCAGGCCCACGGTTCTACTCTGTTCGCCCAGTGCGGAAAGCATGCTTTGCAATTTGTCCCCCGAGTTACTTAGCAAGGCAACGCCATCAGCAAATCTGAGGTTACTGAGGTATTCTCCATTAACCCTTACTCCCACCTGTTCCCAATCCAGGGTTCTGAATACTTCTTGTAAGCATGCTGTGAATAACATTGGAGAGATTGTGTCTCCTTGTCTGACACCCTTCCTTATAGGTATTTTACTGCTCTCCCTATGGAGGATGATGTTAGCTGTAGACCCATTGTAGATATCCTCTAGTATTCTTACATAATGCTCATCTACCCCCTGGTTCCGTAATGCCTGAATGACTGCTAGGGTTTCGACTGAGTCAAATGCTTTCTCATAATCTATGACGGCTATATATAGGGGTTCAGTATACTCAGCGCACTTCTCTATCACCTGATTGATCGTGTGAATATGGTCCATTGTGGAATAACCTTTACGGAACCCTGCTTGTTCTTTAGGTTGACTGAAATCTAAGGTTGCAGAGATTCGGTTAGCGATTACCTCGGTAAATACCTTGTAGACGACTGACAGTAAGCTGATAGGCCTGTAATTTTTCAAGTCCTTCATGCCGCAATGGTACCGGAATCTTAGAAGAACGCGAACATCATCCTAATCCATAAGAAAAGTAGTTATATAGGGATGTAAATATGCAGCCTTACACTGCAATGTATTTCGAAAATAATATAACTGATTTATAATATGAACATTGGATACTCTTAACGCATTCTCAGGGTAGTTAGATTACCTGACATGAATAACTGTTGTAGAAACGTTAAAAAGACCCTGGAGAACTATTAGATTAGGACGCGGCCAAACAACGGGACACGCGGAAAGAAGACTCAATAGAAGGCTAAGTGTATTTGCGCGTCCATATACACGAATATCCTTGCACAAAGAGCCATAACACGCAGCGCAAGCCTCACAACGTTTTTTTTCGTGGTACGCAATTGCAGAACGCTGAAGGAAGGGATGTACCATGCGTCTAACCCAGATAAAACAGTTCTTATGGGAATATGATGGTCCCGACTAGTCAGACTGGCGAGCAATACGCTCATGTGGATTATCGCCCAGCACAATCTAATACGCTCTCATACCTTGGTAAAGGTTTCTAAAGACAGGCCCTGTTCAATGTAAGTGGTGCCTGGCAACATACCACGCAATCCAAATGGGGAATATTCAATTTCTTTTCGCATTAAGCAGCCAGTGAAGAAAAAAGAACCAGTGATAATATATATGAATATAATGTAAGCTTCGGAGTCACCTATTCATCCAGTGTACCAGACGGACGGAAGTACCAAGCTTTGCATCAGTTTCAGAGTCCTCAGATTTCTCCTTCTTTCGGACAATAAAAAAACGAAAAGTTTGCATGATAGCGGCGTAGTTTGAAAGGTGCCGCTTGATTTCTCCGGTCGATTTCACAAAAGAGTATGGACGAGTTGGCATTGCTGGAAGAACGAAGCATTTTTTGCCCCTATGCGAGTGATGCGACTATGTTAGTTGACTTCTGTAACTCTTGGTGTAAAAACTCCCACCTCCCCTCGCGGGAACCCCTGTGTAGATGCGACGCATAGGCGGAGCGGCGAAGGGAACGCGTTTTATAGCGCTCATAACGTTGAGGGGACTGCGTAAGCTGGTCCCAGTCGATGACGACGTTGGCGTACTTGTAAAGCGGCGTGGACTCTAGGTGTTTGAGCCAAGCGTGGATGTTGCTTCGCCGGAGAACGGCACACCGGTTATATGCGCAGCGCGCCCGAAGGAGAGGAAACCGCGGAAGAGAGAGTACTGCACATGCGCCGGCCCCAGCGCGTCTGCCGCGGCTATGACGCAACGCAATCCAACACAATCCACTTTAATCCAATCCAATCCAAATCCAACCGAATCCAAGCCAAGCCAAGCCAATCCAATCCAATCCAATCCAATCAAATCAAATCCAATCCAATGCCCCTCGCGAGAGAGTGTTCGTTATCGGAGAGGAGAGGGGGTGAGCGGCGGAGAGCGGCGGAGAGCGCAGCTCGCGCGGCGAGGAGAATGGCAGAGGGGTGGACAACGCCGACGACAACAACGATGACGACGCCGGAGGGACAAGGCGAGTGAATCAGATGCTCTGCATCTAAAACTGTCCCAACCGTTTCAGACGTTCAATAACCCGTGGTGTCGCTGACAATCATAACATCACCATTGCGTTTATGATGTCGTCATTGCCATAAAGACCTCGAAAGGCGCGTCAAAGCCCTTTAGGCGTTTTCGCACAGTGTGTCGGCCGGGGACGAGTCCCAGCAAAAGCGAATTCGGCTACTCTGTTGTGACATTTCAAACACTTATCATGGGCGCGCTTAGGAGTGCCTGCGAACATAAAATGATGGTACGCGTCACGAGAGAAATGAGAGCTTTTGCACCCATGCCGCAGGCCATAGATGAAGGCGCACGAACTCATGACAATGAGGAAAGGTAATAAACTGAACATGAAAATGTTTGCTTCATGGATGAAGCCCAGAAGTAAACAATGACGGGCTTGTGTCCAAGATATGAAAGCCGACGCGTCGTCTACGCAGACGCCCGTCGACCCAAGATGCGGGATCCCTGTCGGGTGAAAGGCGATGCAGAACCTGCAGTAATTAATGAAGATCAGTTTCTGCATCGCTGCTGCGGCAGACTTTGAAACCAGGATTTCATAAAGCCCTTCAGAATTGAGACATTTGGCGGCTGCCGGTAGGCGTTCTGGCCACCCCTACCCTGCTACCAGCTCCGGGGGGAAAGTCGCAGCACCAGGTCTACTAAAAGCGCGTTTGCGGCATTGGAAGTATTCTTGGTAGCACGAGGGTGTCGTTTATGAACTCTAGCGGGGAGGTCGGTAAGGTAACGAAGGCTGCTATCCCGGCTTCTATGTGCACCCGTCAGTGAGGTTCAAGCAGATCACTCGGAATCAACTCGATTTTAGTTTCATGATCAATCAGCTTTTTCTCAATGGAAGGGTACTGATAGTCCACGGCAAATTACGCTGACCCGGAACAGGGAAACTGTTACTCCCGTTTCCGGTGGCCTGCCAAAAACAGCGTTTGATACGCTTAATTAAGAATTCGTGTACCTGCTAGCCAATATGAAGGGTTTGGACTTCTTCAAACGTTTTGTGCACTCGTCGAAACACTTAACGGGCGTGGAGGAGGAGGAGAGAAACGTTTATTGGAGCGGAAGTGCTGTTGTGGGTGGCCTTCCTCCGGATAGCCGAGAGTCGTGGCAGCTGCTCTTGCCCGAGGCACGAGGTTAACCTGCGTCTCTAGCAGGCAGCTGGTCAGCTCGCACTCCCACTGCTCCAGGAAGGGGGAAGAGGTGGGATTTGGGCATGAAGGAGAATTTTTTCCACACGATTGCCGAAACGAGTCGTCGTCTTCTGCCACGAGGGAAGCGATGATGCTTTGTGCGAGTTTAAGCAAAATGACGTATATGTTTTTGCAAACCACTCCATCTTAATTTTTAATTAGAAAGCAGTTCCTTTTAGAAACCTCCCGGTGGCCTTTGCTTACAGGCACTAGAAGAGACTCACCAACAGACATTATTAGAGAGTACAAAAATGGTATTCAGAATGTAATAGCGCGTAAAAATCAGTTGCGTCTCCGCGGATTAGACTCGCGGTCGCTACCGCCTTTTGGGACACTTTGAGAGAGTTGACTATGCGTCTGCGAATCTTTAGGTAATTCTGCTGAGAGTGTCAGTGGTTTTACAAGTGATTTTATCTTGTGCTTGTGGTTCTGCACTTTGGGAGGGAGCAATACGGTCGCCCACTTTCTCGACTCCGTAGAAATGCCTGCTCGACCTCTCGAGCAGGCGTTTAATACGATGTCAGGTTTGTCAGCGGAAAAAGGAGAGGGGTAGTAGCCCACGGTAAATAGTTGGGAGCTGGAAAAAGAAAAGTTCTAAATTGTAAAAAAAAAACATCGACACTATGCACAACAAGGGCGGCAAGCGCTAGGTGAGGACGATTGAAACCGGAGCTAGAGTGGTAGCTTCCGGAAATCCGTCTTCAAGAGCAGCCACCACCGGAAGAGACTATTCTTCGTCAGTCTGATATGATAATACCGCTCCAGTCGTCCCGATGCCTGAAGGGGCACCGCTGCCGGGCGAGGCCTGGACTTTGGCGTCACCACCGTGGCGGTGGCTGTCAGGCGATACGAAACCTTTTCAGTCTCGGTCGTCGCTTTCCGTTTCCAAAAGCGCCACTACAGCTCGAAGGCACGACATACGGCACACAGAGGAATTGCACAGCTGCATCGATGGCGATTAAACGACGTCCTTAAGGTAGGCACATAAACACAACCCTGAGCTAAAACCAACCTAACTTTAGTGTTTACGTTGGCTCCAACACTAATCTGAGCTGCGGGTTTTATTTGCGTTATTCTTTATTCCTAATATTCCTTGAGGAGTTCTGTAACATTTTACGGTTTACCCCATATGCCGTAGCATTCATCTCACGGCATTTTGTCCAGAATCAGCTACGCTGCGCGCGTCACTAGTCCACGCACATAGAAAAGCCTTTCAGAGTAAGCTTTCTCGTGTTTTTGGTGAAATTTATGTCTATTGGTTAGCTTTCTGGGCAAAAAGGATATGTTCGTTATATAGGCATTGAGATTTCAAAAGACTGAAACTGTAAATGTGAAATTATTAGCCGCAAATTAGGTGAAATGTGCATATGGAGTACATCATCTGTACCCATGGTTTTTAATTGTGCTCTATTACGGCACTCGAGCTGCAGACTCTTTCCTACCATCTTAATTAGCAGTGACGCATTACGTTCAAAAAACTGTCACTGTATGAGAGCGAAAAAGTGATGCTGATATTAGATACTAGATTTTTAACAGAACGTCTGGAACTATGCGAGTGTAGTTGGAGCATTTCATAAAAAACAATTCAACAGGAAATGGTGAGGAGTAAATTAGTAGTTCTTACCGCAAACATGCCGGCCCGTATGGGTAGCTCTAGGCCGAAGGCGCTTGATTTGAATATTCCAGCGGCCCAATAGCGGTCGAAAGAGGGCTGCCGCAGCTGTTGGCCGGCGCTCGTTTTTGCGGTGGTTAGCACGTCAAACATTTCGCCAAGCATGCACCTGAAGTTGCATTCGTCAAAAAGCTCCAAGAGTGGCTGGAGAACGTGGTGTGATCCGAGCCGCTGCTTGAGGACAAAGCATGCGGCTTTCTCGAAGAGCACTGCATCGAAGATTGCCCGCCAACCGACGTCTGGACGTGTGTGCAAAGCTGGGCGACCACGGCGGATCGGCGACTGGTCCACCATGTCGTCTATCACTAGGTGGTAACACTCCGCCTGAAAGAAACAAAGCCGAAACGCGTCTAGCTCTGCCTGCAGACGTTATAAGTAAGATAACTATTCGAGCACCTATTTGACACATCTAACGGATCCTGCTTGGCGGCGTGCCTATTGTTCAGGGGAGTGTAAGTTGAAAATATGATTTCGTGCGAGTGTATTTCATCAGCACTAAACTGTCAACGGCGCATACAGCGCCTTCGTATTGGATCTTCGTGGAATAACGTCTTCAAACCATTCGGATTGCACCAACAAACCTCTACAGACCGCACTCTATTATATGTTGCTTAGCGTGTCTCTTTTTAACGTGACACGCGTAATAGGGCGGGTGCAATGGTGATCGTTATCGCAGAGGAATAAGAAAGTTTCATTAAAATTCCTCGAGGCACTTAGGTCTTCGTACGTGCTTTGACGGCAAATGCCTGCCAATACGTGTTGACTGCGACATCGGATTTGAATCACTTTCTTCACTTCCGTTGTTTGTCTTAAGGCACCCATTCCTTCATTCGCCTTCCTTTCGGCTTTCGCGCGTATGCGCCTCACCGCTTTCGTTTTTTCCGTCTTATGGCTCCAAATACATCAGCAACCGGACTGGCACACGCCACTGCTTCTCCAGATGCTTCCCCGCAGATGTGCACCCGTTCTAGTCACGTACCATCACGTTTGGGTGTCATGCGGCACTCATTAGTCTACAAATCTTATTTTGCAAATTGCAAGTTTTGTGAATTATGTGGATCGGGCATAGTGCCCCTCAAAGCTCCCGAATACTGGCCAGTCAGCCAACTGCGCATGTGCCACGAAGAAACAACAACAACTTTTGTTCTGCGCTGGTAACGTGCCGAGATAGCACAGTTGGTAGAGCACTGTACTGCTACTATGTAGATCCGTGTTAAAATGCCATGGGATCACGCATATTGCTGTTATTTATTTACTCCTTACGGCAGCGGCTCTTTTCATGACCGTACAACAGTAATAACACCAGCACAACAACGCCGCCGCTTTTTCGCTGGGTGGGGCACTTCTCGCCGTAGCAGAATTCTCTTCCACAGGAACGAGAACAATATTCTGTCTCTTGCTGTTTCTAAGGCTTAGTTTACGGTGATACGTACCCAGAAATAAATACCAGCGGATCTAAAGTTTTCCAAAACCGTGCTGTTGAACGTTTTTTTTTTTCTTGCCATAGGGCGAAGCGGAACTGTTTTATTTCTGCTGTGCAAAGTTCGTAACTTCTCTCTGACGGAGTGATGAAGGTGCAGGTTACTGAGAAGTTGTATATACTTGGCTGGTGGTAAACGAAGATTGCCTAGATCCTTACGCAAATGTGTGAAGAGCCATAGCGCGTGTGGCCGCCACTTTGAGGTGTGTAGCGTGAAATTCGCGGCTGTGATGTGAGTTCCAGCAGTTGTTTTCGCTGAGTGAAAACATTGAGGGACGATCTGTTCCAGGTCTTTATATGTAAGTAAACACTGATTTGTTCCTTTGCCTAAACGCTGCAACATAAGGACTAACTCTCGCAATGCAGCGAGAGCCACGGAAAATTAAGCGAGAAAACACACGCACGCACACGCACGCACGCACGCACGCGCACACACACACACACACACACACACACACACACACACACACACACACACACACACACACACACACACACACACACACACACACACACACACACACACACACACACACACACACACACACACACACACACACACACACACACACACACACACACACACACACACACACACACACACACACACACACACACACACACACACACACACACACACACAGCTCAGCCCAAGTCTCCACCGTGCTCCTCCCCAGTTTAGCCGCGGCGGGCGCTGAGAGTGGGTGTTTCCTTCGTCTTCGTTGTACATCTGTTCCTTTTCCCACACTGGACACTCGCTCTGTACAATCGCTCATCCTCCTGAATTGAGCATCTCCCTCAGCACCTTTCACACGCACCCGCCGCGGTGGCTCAGTGGCTAAGGCGTTGCGCTGCTGAGCACAAAGTCGCGGGCTCGATTCCCGGCCGCGGTGGCCGCTTTTCTGATGGAGGCGAAAAGCAAAAACGCCCGTGTGTACGAGATTTCGGCGCACGTTAAAGGTCCCCAGGTGGTCAAAATTAATCCGGAGCCCTCCACTACGGCGCGCCTCATCGCCTGCGTTGCGTCGGCGCGTTAAAACCCTACAATCAATCAATCACCTTTCACACGCGGCTTACGCGGATATTTGCGATCTGAGCGTCTCACGTTTAACCTAAAAAAGCGTTGTCGTGTTGCGGTTTCACCGAAGAGATAGATTCACCGAAGAGTTTTTATTAGATGCGACGCATCTCTTGCTCTGAGGAATGTCCTTCCTGCGTCGTCGGCGTCGGCGGCGTCCGCACGCCACCTATGCATGCGCGCCTCTCCTCCGCTCTTCTCTCCGACAGCTGTGCGCAACACTCTCACTCCGTCTCATTATGATAAACAACAGCTGCGTGCGGGCGCTTCGCTCCACTCGCGTCTGCTCCGGCACGCAAGTGCGCGCATGCGCGATTCTCCTCCGCTGTCTCCTCTCTTTCAGACGCTGTGAATATAAAGCGGGTAACGCGCTGCGGCGGTTCAGTCAGCGCTCGCTCTCGTTCGACGCCGCGTGCCTTTGCTTGACGACTCCGTGCTTGACTTGATTCTTTCGATGAAGACGTGATGGAAGCGACGGTCCCTTCACCGAGTGGGCTGACACAATCCAATACCAGCGTCAGCGCAAACGCTCAAGGCAACGTTACGACCAATTGAACCCCCCGATGCGTCGCATCACATCAGGGTTCCCTCGCGGGAAGATGGGCGTAACTTTTGAAGATTGGGTAAAGCGTCATACCTAGTCCTTGCCAATGGATGGCGTATGAACGTTTGAACGTTGTGAGGCTCGTTCCCTGTACCGAACAGCGATGTTTGTAAACCCGTAATTTGTGTTGTGTGGTCCTTTCATCACTTACGCGCTTACGGAAAGTCGGTTGTTCATGGAATTGAAGATTCAGTTGTAGAAAAAGGGGTTTCCTTCGTTTTTAATATACTGCATACATCCAAAGTACACTTGCTGAGTATTAGTAGTGCACATTTTTTTTGTAGATGCTTTGAAAGCTGTTTGGGTAATTGCCCAAAACAAGCAAATTTATATCATTGATTGAATTTGCAATACAGTTTGGGTACTCATGCTTTTCCTGAAATTGTAAGGGCTGGCCACAAAAAAAGTTAATTACGTGAAGCTCTCGAGGCAAGTGAGTTCTAGTGATATTTCAAAGAGCAAAATAGTTGGCATCTCTAGGCTTGGAGGAAAAACCTGACGGGTAGACACGAACGGGGGATGTATATCAAGATCTCATTGAAGGCGCAGGTTTTTGGGAGGCCATCGCTTGCTCAGAAAAGAGGTTCTCTATGACACAGAGTGAGAGGATAGCATGCGTTTACCTTGCTAATCTATTCAAGATTTGATGGTTTCATGCTCTAGCGCTACTCTAAGCTATGAGCCGCGGCGTGCAGGAGGATTCCGGAATTATTCTGGGGATCTTTTTTACTAGGTGCCGAAATCTTGGCACACTGGGGTCTTCATCTGAAAAGCATCCACCAACGTTGGTATTGAAGCCGCGCTTTACCTTGCTGATCGAGTTTTGGCATACTATCATCGGCGTCCGCCCTCACATAAATCAAGAAGCAATGTTTTGTAAAGCAAGACGTCGTCTTGTGAAGAGTACAGGTCGACTCGGTTGTGGTTTACAAAAATGGCCTCCTCTGTCGAACATACGATTCGCGCATGCAGCTCAGCTCTCGGTGATGCCCTTGAACCGTTAGAAATGTAGGGACGCACTTGAGCTACAAGAATACCATTCATTGTACCTGGCTGTAAACCGGATTAATGTGCTCGCCAGAGGAAGGAAGCTCATATTGTACCTCATGTCACCTTAAGAATTTTACTTGGATAAGGGATTCCTCCTCCCCCCAGTAGATACCATGCGAACTTTGTACTGTAAAGCCTAGACTATATTTTCTGATAGAAATGACTTAATTGAGAAGCATCGACACCGGCTTGATGGAGTCGATGGACCGAGCGGATGTTTAAGCTTGTAAGGCGACCTTTTTCCCCGACGTCCGCATTCTGCCATGGCCGCAAATAGGATCCTCCGAAGCATATATAATTTTTGAAATCGATAGAAGAGGACCTAATGCCGTCAATGTGTCTGAGGGTATTTTATGCAATTTGAGTAAAAGAGATTGAAGCTGGCACAGAAACCCCAATCCTGTCAGTGACAACTGGCAAGCAAGCTACGCTGTTTAAGATTCATTTTCGGGGTCTGAAGCTCGTCTGAAACTCACTCACTCGCACTCAAGCCTATTCTACTAGCTATAAAGGCCCCAGTCTTCAAAGCGTACCATGCTGTTACACCTGGCCTGGCTAAAGATTCCTACGACGGAATTCATCCGGCCGACCTTTCCAAGGTACATGACGGCAACAGTAGGATCGACCTACATGTTCTGCTATTGCGAATGATCGCATCTAGGAGTGTGTCCGTTTGAAGTCATGCTTTCTTCGCATGCAAGCAAGTTTTGATGCCCAGATGTCGCGTCTTTTGGTACGTGCTTTCATCTGTTCTGTCGACAGTATA
Source organism: Haemaphysalis longicornis (assembly GCF_048455015.1). NCBI lineage: Eukaryota > Metazoa > Arthropoda > Arachnida > Ixodida > Ixodidae > Haemaphysalis > Haemaphysalis longicornis. The sequence goes on along the minus strand of NW_027526423.1, from coordinate 261,811 downwards.
GGGTTCATTTTTCCGGAAACTAAAGCGTACGCTTGTGAAAGCTCACCCTACGACAGAAAAAAATTGTTTTCAGGGGGATGGCTTATTCCACATACTCATTATCCAAGTGGAGTTTCCCGAGTGCAATGTGTATTTAACCAGAGCTTGAAATGGGGCTAGTTGGTTTTTTACTCGGAACATTTCTGGCGCTAGGCAGGACAAGGACGACGAATTGTGCAGGACAAGGACGCTCCAGTTGTGTGTAATTCGTCGTCCTTGTTCTGCCTAGCGCCAGCAATGTTCCGAGCAATGTGTATATGCAAGTGGAGGATGAAGTCATTTTAGTAGAAGAAAAAACTAACTCTGCGAGAAGAGCTCGTCATGAAATAGGTTTAATGTAGAGTTAGTATTTTGTTGTTAAATACCGCTCCCATGCGAAAAATCTCGCACCATAAACGCGGTCGTTGTGTAACTGATCTATGACGACATGTTAGTCAAAAAAGTACTGCTCCCATTTACCGAACTGCCCCAAGTAAGGTAGTATCACGCAGCTCACAGAGACAACGGTTCTTACAAAAAATTAAGATCTCCCAGGATGCATCAGTGAAGACTAGCCATCCCTGTTACTAAGTACCATTCTTCTTCACGACCTGAAATCCTCTTGAAGAATGCGTCAGGGGTCACTTTATGAATGAGTAAAAACAGTTTCAAGGCTGAGCTAGCCCTTGGATCGGTAAAAATTCAGAAAACGCGGGAGAGCATGTGTTCAGCTTCGTGGCATAATGGAAGGTCACATCTGAAATAACAATGTATTTTTCTCGCCTTGTGTGACTCTGATTTATGCCCTCCACTTTTTCCCGGCCACGCAAGGAGGTTACAGTCAAGCCACAGTGTCACGAAAAGACGAATAGGGCAGTAGGGCATACGTTGTGGTGCTACATTAACGACGAAGGAATATGTGTGGCGCGCAGCCTGCGTGGTGCGGTCGCGGCCGCCATATAACGCGTAAATATATCGTTCCGATCTCTCACGGTTCACGTCCTGTATCCCGCCGCTCCGTAACAATATACTATTACGCTGAAATAAAATATCACATTCGGTATGGCCTTGAGAAGCGCGCTTACCATCTCGACGCACCAACCGATCAGAGCAGCCAAGGGAAGATTCCTGTCCGGCTCCTCTGCCAACAGCTGGTAGGTGCGCAGCACACCCAGGAGGCGAAGACGGAGTTGAGCGCGAAGGGCGTAGTCCAGTGCTTCCCGCAAAGCATCCAGCGCCTCACGTGCTCTTGGCACGCCACAGTCCATTTCCATCACAGTCGACAGCATCAGCTCCTTCGCCTCCAACACCGGGAGGTCCGTCGGAGAGTATAACTTCGGAGGTTGGTGTAGCTCAGAAGAGTACCGGTTCACAGCTCTGCACTCGTGAGATGGCATGCACGATATTAGAAATGCTCCTCAAATAGAGAATGTCTTTCGCTCGGGCACAGTTCTGGCTGCGCTCCTGCCAGATATGTAAACTGGTTGAGCGTTTGTGCTTCCAAATAATCATGATTGATTCACTATGAACAAAGGCCATACTAGGTAATCATCACCAGCCTTTTCTTGTCATTGTCATCATTATCTTTTTTATACGTACTGAATTATGAAGGCTTTCTTTATAGTGTTCCAAACGCTCCTGTCGTGCCCTATCCGAAATAATTCGATATCCCAAGTAAATTATTCTGGTGCACGTATCGGTATCTTTCGTTCTACGATTTCTTAGCACCCTTTTTGTTGTATCCCTCAACTGGCCATGGCGATGGTTAAGTCACCTACTACACGGCTAATAATACTTTCCGTGAGTTGATAATTTGGGTCTAAGGGTGGCTGCTGCCGAATACTTCACCAGCGTTGCAAGATCCTCTAATGGTGAGGGCGTGCTGCTCTGCCCCATGAACCTTTCTGACTGTGTTCGACCCTATCAAATGTGTCTGAAGTGGCATCGGGGCAAATATTTCATTGTTTTTATTAGCCCTACCGAGCCCGGCGATGCCTGGATGTGCCAATAAAACAGCGTGTAAAACATATCGAGAAATCATTGAAATACTTATTCAGGATGGAATGCAAGGGGTGTGCTATTATTATAGAGCTTGGTACTGTCCTTAAAGCTAGATTCGCCCCATTAAGTGTTAGGTGTTGTTTGGGGGAAACGCTGAAATTACTTAATAGACATTAGTAAGCGCTACATACATGAACAAACACCAGTTCCGTATGCCAGGACGGACCCGGGAGAGAATCAGCGCTTTCCAAAACAAACATTTTAGCGTTTCACAGGAGAAACTACTCTCACAAGACGCGGCGGATTAATGGTATCCGGCGTCCGTACACAAGAGTACACAGAATGCGCCTTGCGGGAAACCATATTTATAGCGAACGCTATGTCTCACTTTATTGCCATTGTTTTCAAACAAAATATGCCGTAGTTGGGCGCTATAACGACTCTGTAATTACGAAAAGCTTTATGTACACGTCAAAATAAGTTATTTTACCGCGAAGTTGTAAACAACAATTTTGTTGTATATTCTCAATACGTGGGCTCTTTAATGTGTCCTAATTAGTTCCCTATTGACTTTTAAACAGTTAGGAATTCTCCTATGCTGTCAAAATATGGTCTTCTAAAGGAGAATCATTGTTGCAGAAAACGGCTGTAACTCGTGTTGTAATAGAACGATCGCGACATAAATAACGTGAAGTCTTACAGCTCAAGGGCTCCGCAACCGCGAGAAATGTTGTCGCAGGGGGTGGATAACCATCAGTCGCAGCGTTATAACAAACTTTATAGGTCTAACTATTATGAAGCTGCGGCTCCGGAGCCATTCGATCTCGTTATGAAGCCACCGTCTGACGGACAGACCCATGTTTGACTGCTAGGATACTTGATACCTGCAAGTTCCATTAAGCTTATTAATTTATAGGAATTGTCTATGCCAAATTACAAGTATTCATGTTTAGTTCCTTGCGTCCATTAGGCTGCGGAACGATAAAACATGTTTTGTGTTGTGCACCGCTTTGGTTTCGAAGTGCCCCCATGTTTGCCCTGTGGCGATAAGACTGCGAGATACACTTACTGAGTTGTTTCTGCAAGCGGTGTACAAAGGACCTGACTGCGAGGATTTCTGGGTAAAGTTGCGCGGTCGTAGAAGTTTCTCACGGCATGGTTTTCGTTCTAGTACCTAACCAGATGCAACGCAGAAACCTGTGGAGAGATATCATGGAAACTTTCCTACCGGTTCCAGTCTGCCTATTCATAATCGTTGCAGGCACAGCAAGGAATGACTTAAAGCGAGTCAAAAAGATGGTGGTGAAGGCACCAGCCGGAAGTTTTTTTCCAGCTGCACACTATGGCACTGCCGGTATAACCATGGCTGCAGCAAAGGGTAATATTCGTGCTCAGCTACACAAAGTGTGCATTTTGTCATAAGCCGGAACCAGTCGAACGTATGTTCTTGGATAGTTTCGATGCTGCGTTTCACTGGGGCATTCCGCAGCGAACAATAAAAGAGACATTGCCCATTACGCCGTATGGCGTACGTTTTTTGCCTACCAGGAATGCTGACGGTGCTCATTTTGGTATGTTCATTCTACTAGGCCTCCATAGATTATGGCAACCCCGTATTGATGTCCACCATGCAAACCCGAATGGGCAGCGTGCTAAGGATTGTTCCACTGATAGTGCTGCTACATCAGAGATGTGTACAAACTCGAGGTACGCAATCCCAGCCGACTGCGCGTATTGAATGACCTCGTAACCGTGTGACGCTTTAAAACGAGGTGCACCAGCCAAACTGCTTTGGTTAGTGTTTTTACCTTGAGGTGTCTGTATGTATGTCCTTTCGTTTTCTTCCATTGTACCAAGCGGGTAATAAACAAAAAAGAAACCTGTGTGACCTAGTGGTAGAATCGTGGGTTTTGGAACGAGCGCCACTGTATCGAGTACCAGCAATGCCCATCTTATGCGAAACCCGGGATCTTTTATTTTGCAGTGTTCTCTTAGCTAAATTCTGCACATTTCTTTTGTTAAAAAATGAAGGAAGCTCACACTAATAAGTAAGACTTGAGGGTAGCGAAGCTGTACGCAAAAGTACCACTCTTTTTGGCCTCACGGCGTTGTTTAAGCCTCGCCGCTGTAGGAGGGGCCACAGCTGGCTGTTCGTCTTCGTCTATCGCACACGGTTCTGCGCCGCACGCGGCCTCATGGCCTTCCTTCGTGGCGCGCGCTTATCGCTGCGGCCATAGAGTTTCTTACAGTATACACTAGAGAGGAATTTGGCGCTAGCGTCTATGCGGCTCACATCAAGGTCGTCTGTGTCATCATGAACCGCCATTATACATCGCGCTCGCCTTTGTTTCATCATTGGCTTGGATTGAAACGTTTTAGTGACCGCAAATTTAAACAAAGTGCTACAAAAACGCGAAGAATAGTGTGCAATTATGAAAGTGCAAAATAAAAACAGGCTGTTTTAAAACTAAGAAAAAAAGAAGTAAAGCGTATTTTTGCCGGAACGGTTGTGCCTGCTATTCCGCAGGCCAAGGTTGTAGTTACGAACAATGTTATTATTTGGGGGGTAAATCATTAGAGAATGTAATTTTATTAATTTTACCATTATTTCAAAAAATACGTTGTCTGAAGAGTTTCGAAAGTTTTTTGAGCGTGCCTATGAAAACGTTGCCTTCGTGGTGAACCAGTGCACCGCGACCGCCAGCTAGTATAACAAGAAAAATGAAAACGTAGGAGGTATGCAAGCGCCCGTATCTGCCCTATCTTGTCGTCGTTGAAGTACGTTTTGTTTCTTCTTTTCGTCGGCTACGAATTTCGCCGCGGCATATTACCCGCTCAGTCATACGTCCTTCGATTGCGGCGTTAGCAACGTCAGGTGCGATCACGCATTGCTTGCTGTTTCATTGGACACGGCTACCACAGAAACTGGAGGATTTCGGCTTCCTTGTAGCTCGTAAACGTGTGAATGCATAGTGAAGAAAGCAAATCCCAAAAACCGCTTAAGAATCCAGTTGTCATGCCAAGCCCAAGCCAAAAATGATGTCTTCCCATGAACCCCCCCGACGACATGGCTTACGAGGCGCAGTTTCCTCTCTAGTATACGTACTAGGAAACTCTATGGCTGCGGCGGCGGCCTGCTCGCTTTCCTCCGCTACGTCCTGAGCGTGGGTCCCGCGCACGTCTTTTTTTCCTCCTGAGTCCTAGCCTACCTCTCCCCTGCCGCAAATCTCTCCCCGCCATTGGGCCGCTGCTCCGCGCCAGGCGCTTGAGGAAGGGTGCACGCTATTGTTTGACCTCTAGCTCTCAAGGGCAAAACTGGTCACCCCGCGAAGACTGCCTAAGGTAGCGTAGTGTAGCTTGCGCTACAATAAATGAAATGCGGTGCCTTGTATGTCGCTTTATAGGGGGAGAGCGGAAAATCAATACGGTTAATTGACGTTTTGCGTAGGACAGGAAGCGCCTGACTTGTAACTATCTTGGAACGAAATGTCTCTCCGTGGAGACGCGCCGAGGGGCGGGGCTTAAAACGTGTGAGCTTAGCGGGCTCTACTGGCCACAAAAACAGGTATTATTCATAGCGGGAACGGGTCTATATGGGTGTAATTTTGAAAACTCACGGCTAGAGCCGCTATGCCATGGTATAAATGTACTCCAAAACCGTCAACTCTCTAGGTCCAGCGCTTTCAGCGGAGCTTTGATGCGTCGGTCGGCCGGTCCGTCAAATGGCCTTTCCATCCGCCCGCCAGTCGGTCGGCTAGTACATCGATCAGTAAGTTGGTCACTCGTTGGGTCTGTCTACCACATTTTTACTTGACGAATGAGTATGCCGTCATTAACTAACGACGATTTTTTAATTTCTTGTTTCTTATATTTTCTCCCTTTTTCCTCTCGCCTGGAAGCTTGAGATTGGTCGGCGCCTTGCACGAGATCGAGCCCTTCGCTTGAGCGCTTGGCGCAGTAGCCCGGGTTGCTGACTTAGTGGCAACGTGGCTTGCGTCTTCTGCCTTTTTCCTTCGTCGTCTTCTTTTGCGCGGTTATTTTTTTGCGCGGTCTTTGCATCACAATATACGCACACACCAACACACACGTCAAGCGCATGGCTATACACGTCATGCGTGGGTACCTGCGTTCGCAGCAATAGTCCGCAATAAAAAACTCATTTTAAGGAGCATAGAACTCATTGCGGAGCTCACCGTGACTTTACCCTACATTCGCTAAGGCACGCATGTCAAAGCGATCATGAAAACACTAGCGATGTTCGATTTGCACTGCTGCTTAGAAATCCTTCAATCAAATCATATGCATCAGCTTTGAATAAGACTTTTTGTTTTCAATGGCTGCAAAATTATCGCCCCGCTTCCAAATATATTCCAAAACGTTACTACAACCACAAGTGCTTAAATCAGAGGGCAATGTGTTGGCAATAAAAATTACCGCTTGGCCTGCCTGAAATCTGAAAGTGAAAATTGGTTTTATGGAATTAAATAATTTGCTGAATGTTTTGAATGGACGCTTAAGCATACCACTGCGAATAAATGTCTGCGTCTATGGAGGCCAAGCAGGAATTTCGGGCCTACCGGTAATTTGCAGCATAATCGCCAGTGAGACAGGTCGAAGGGACGCAGCAGGCCTCATGTTTTCGCCTCATCACCAAGCTGGAACGCAGCTTGTCTGGCAGGACCCGCCGGCATAACATCCACCTGCACATTGTGCCCGACGCAATGATCCGCATCCTATGTTGTAGTGGCCAACCTTTTGGGACCTCTCTCTGCTCGATGTTTCACGCGCCCACTATGTTGCAAACTTGAACTCGTTACGCGCGCATGATGGAATGAATGATACGACCGGTCTTTATCTTTTCAAGATGTTGAAGCGCAGCTCTTGATTGTTTCGAGAGGTTAATGTTATCCTGTATTATCTGCCAGTGACCTTTTCTCCGCGTTGCGTTATCGCCACGTGTAGAGTTTTATTGGCGGGTAAATATTGTTCTTCAAAAAGTGAGCTAAGTGTAGAGTAGCCGACCTTGGGTAAGTTTACAAATTGCTTTCTTTGTTTCAGTAAGCATGCTATGCCAACTACCCCAGCCGCAAAAAAAAAGTTTAACCCTTTCGGGCCTGGTGTCGGCATTTGACGACACCACACAGATTATCTTCTAGTGCCTTGGGAACAAAACAAAATTGCTGGTGTACTGGGTAAGCGCTCTTCAGGGAGGCCTCTTGCGAAATACATCACCATTGTTGCGGTTTCGCTCAGCTGGACGCTATGAAAAAGAAAAAAGGTCCACTGCATACAGGGCATGATGACGGTACTGTTAAGGAAACTCTAACCCTGGTTGGTCAGAATGTCAATAAATCTGCGAATAATTGCTCTACCAGTTTTTTTTTTTCATGTAGGCTCAGAGGGCCGTAGGCTTTTACGAAATATTCTTTCTACTTTGGAGAGATTTACCCAATCACCTAAGTACTTCTCAGCCCTGTAAATTAATAAATACTTGCACCATCAGCTCAATATTTGTTTCTGCGCTTCTGAGGAACGTCCAAAACTGTACGAAAGCATCCAGAAAAACAATTTTTGCTCGAAACAAAATTCCAGTGCTGAAAAAGTTAACGACCTCTATCTGGAGGAAACTGGTAATGGGTGAAGTTAGAATCCTAATTTGTTTTATGTATACATGCAAATTGTCTCTTGAAAACAACAAAAACTATAAAAATCATAACTTTAACGCCAATAATGTAACCCTAAAGGTCATCTGGAGAGCCGCACTTACGCGATTACGACATAAAACTGAAAAACAAGATGAAAAAACACTTAAGGAGTTCCTAGTTTGTTCACAGTATTTAAAAAAGAATTACTGCATTAATAAAGGTGGAATGCTTCAGGATGATGAAAAAAAATCACGCCATATTCACGGAATGAATGATGATAAGTGGGGCGAAGCTCGAGAGGGGGAGATCATCGGTAACCGTAACTCTCCCGTGAAAGTTCGCCCATTAGATCATTAAGAAAGACGTAAGACTGTGTGCGTACATTGTACAAATCAACTTTAATTTTGTTCTTGTTCGTTTGTTGTTTCGTTTCTTCGTTTGTTCTTTTCATTTCGTCGTTGTCATGACTGGATTGCGAGGTCCCTTCATTACGACGGCTTTATGATCTGTGAAATGAAGCGAGAGAGGTTCTTGTACTGGCTGCAATGGGAAGTTTGCAAACACTAAGTCTATACACGTTCCTCGGATCGTGGTACGGTTCATATGGATACATCTGAGTGCGTATTTGAAGAAAGAACTTTTATTTAGGGCGAACTTGTGCCCGAGCAAGACGAGAGGAAACGAGCAAAGGTCCTTGCGTCTCGTTCGATCTCCGAGAACGACTGCCCGCGTTCGTGGCGTAATCTCTTGCGTGATCTCCCCCTCGCAGTGCACGTGCGCTCGCGCCTCCGTTGGCGAACACAGACAAGCTCGCGCTCCCGGTGCCGAGTTTGCGCTGCCGGTTGCAGCCGGTTCTTGCGCGTGCAACGCGGCCCACTTTGCGACATCTCCGAAAGCATGCGGCGGTCACGTACCACGAGACACAAGGGATGGACAGACCCATGGCTTTAGGAGCTTTGCCCCTAAAACCCCGACATGGCTTTCTGGTCTAATATTCCAGGACGCGGGATCTACGGTCGCCAAGGCGGCCGTTTTCAGATGCAGGAGAAACGTGAAAGCGCTCGTGGCTCGACACACTTCCTGGCTTAATAGACCCTCACGGGATAGAAATTAACCCGAAGCCTTCCCCTCATAACCAAATTGTAGCTCCGGCGCGTTAAATTACAAGAAGCGGCAACACACATATGCTCCCCTATCAGCAGCTCGCAAACCAGTCATGAGCCTGAAGCCCTAATTAAAATTGAAATAGCATTTTCACACAATCATAGCCAGTCCGAGTGAATAGTTTCTTTTACTCTTTCGAAACATACCATGTGCTTCGTTCCCGGGATCTGGGCATGATTCCCAAATCGGCACGTGCAGTTTCGAAACCCCAATTTATTTCCGAAAAGTCGTAGTCTTCCCAAAGATCGTATTTTTGCGAATGTTATGGTCATCATTGCATTTCTGTTGGATTCATTGTCATAAATAGTGTTCAATCGAGAATCACGCGACTCCATCTCTGTGTTGGCTGTAGCTTTACGAAGTGAGCATTTCGCACCACCTGTCGCTTTCGATTTATCGTTTTGAGAAATAGATAAAACGATTGTCACAAGGGAACTCACTTTGCAGCAATGTCCCCACATGCAACTCGTGTGTGGCTATATTGCTTTCTACACAGATTAAGTTTTCTTTTGCTGTATCTTGGCCTCATATGCGGAGCACAAAACGATAAGCGCAAAATAGTAGCATTGTTTACTGCAGGAGCGCGTGGAATTATAAAAGCAGTCAACAGTTTCCACAAATAAAAGCGTAGCGGGGAAGTTTTTTGCAAGCTCATTGAGCGTCGCCACACTTGGGGAAACCGAGTAGAAACATGGCACTGAAAGGGGTAGCCCAGGCAACATAAAAGGCCTGTGCTGTATCAACGATATACTGTGTGGGAAACCGGAAACCGGGACAATGCTGAGTACGGAGCAATAAAATCCCTGACAAGAAGTCGGCTGTGGCCTTTCGTCCCAGAGGTGTAGTAATCCCACAGGTCCTGTAACAGGACATGACACCGGTGATTCCAAGCGGACTCGGCAATCACAGCGAACTGCGGGACACGCCGTGGTGGCTCAGCCATTGTGCTGCTGACCACAACGACGCGGGTTTGATTCCCGGCCGCGGCGGCCGCTTTTCTGATGGAGGCGAAAAGCAAAAACGCCCGTGCGTACGAGATTTCGGCGCACGTTAAAGATTCCCAGGTGGTCGAAATTAATCCAGAGCCCTCCACTACGGCGCGCCTCATCCCCTGCGTTGCGTCGCTGCGTTAAACCCTACAATCAATCAACCAACTGCGGGACAAAGATACTTAACAACCTGCAAGTTATAAAACCACACAGAAAAATACTTAACGAAGAAAACAAATTCACGAGCTATCCGTCCAGACCCTGTACGCACACTTTGAAACGGCAACCCGCACGCTCCGCATTCGGACCGCCAAAATGCGACACCATGCACTACCACTCCGTAGCAGCTCTGAAGAACACCTTATAACGCTAGCAAAGGTTAATTACGCAATACAAACCCTACGAGTTAACTCTGCACCTGGACCGGATGGAATCACAAATAAAATGATCCGAAATTTACACGAGACCTCAGTGGAGGTGCTGACAAAATACTTCAACAAATGCTGGGAAAATGGCAACATACCAAGGCAGTGGAAGGCAGCCGCAATAAAACTGATCCCAAAACCAGGAAAGAAACTAAATCTGGAAAATCTGAGACCGATATCCCTCCCGTCATGCCTAGGAAAGCTTCTGGAACACGTCGTATTCAACAGACTCAATCGATACATGGAAGAAAAAGATCTGTACCCCTTCACCATGTTGGGTTTCAGAGAAAAGCTCTCCACTCAAGACACCATGCTTAGATTGAAGAAGCAGATTCTCGAGGGGCATGGCGGTTCCCCTCTGGACACCAGAGTCATACTTGGGTTAGATCTAGCCAAAGCATTTGATTCCGTGAGGCACGAAGCTATTCTCCAGAGTCTCCAAAAGATAGGGGTAGGAACGCGAACCTATCACTATATCCGCAACTTTCTAAGCGACAGGACAGCCACACTCAGTCTTGGTTGCATCCAAAGCAAAAATATCAACTTCGGCAGCAGAGGAACGCCGCAAGGCTCAGTTTTATCTCCCTACCTTTTCAATGTGGCTCTACTAGATTTACCCAAGAAACTAGAGGGGATAATGACCTGAAATTCAGTTTTTATGCTAACTATATCACGCTCTGGACAAATAAAGGCAGTGACGGAGAAATAGAAGAACGACTACAACTCGCCGTAGATACGATAAACGCATTCATCTCTCCTAAGGGTCTGACCTGCTCCACGGAGAAGTCAGCACTGCTCATACTCCGCCCTGCACACCGTACGCGACGGTCACTGCCCATTGATGATCCCCAGATTGAGCTGCTACACGCGGGAAGAACCATACCTACTGTAAATTCAATTCGAATTCTGGGTTTAAATATCCACGCTACAGGAAGTAACACGGAAATCATAAAGGCATTGGACAAGCAAACTACACAGACCATCCTCCTTATCTCTCGGATAACCAACCGAAAGGGGGAGATGAAAGAAGAAAGCACCATAAAACTCGTCCAGGCTTTCATCATCAGCCGGATAATCTACGTCACCCCTTACCTTAATCTCAAGAAGGGGGAAAAAGAAAAAATCAACAATATGATTAAAAGGGCATATAAATAGCTATTGGACTGCCAATGTCAACCCCAAACGACAGGTTCGATGTCTTGTGCCTTCACAACCGCATCGACGAGCTCATAGAGGCGCAGAAAATGTCACAATTTGAAAGGCTTTCCAAAGCTCCTACGGGGCGACAAATTCCAAGAGAACTTTGCCTTCCCTATGGATCGACACAAGCCGAAGAAGTTGACATACCCGCCACTCTACGAGAGCTTATACGCACAACTCCACTACCCTTAAACATGGATCCGACATATAATAAGGCCAGGAGAACGGCAAGAGCACAAGCTCTCAGAAAACGGTACGGCAACAACCCCGAAACAGTATGTGTAGACGCAGCGGACTATCCCGACAACAACGCCATGGCTGTGGTGGTAGTGGACCACAAAGGACAAACGCTCTCCTCGGCGACAATTCTCACAAAAAATACTACATCTTCAGAACAAGCAGCTATCGCTCTAGTGATCACCGCAACTCGAGCCAGATACATAATCAGCGACTTAAAGGCAGCCATACGTAGCTACAGCAAAGGGCGGATATCCCAAGTCGCCGCAAGAATGCTTCAACAGCTGCGAGCACCAAATTACCGGTCAACGAAACTTATCTGGGCTCCTGCACACGAAGGGTTACAAGGCAACGAACAGGCCCACACAGCTGCTTGCGAGATCGTCACCCGAGCAGCAGTTAACCCCCCCGCAGTGGCAACAGATCACTCAGAGAAATTCGACACCGTCAACTCGTACAAAGAGATAAAAAGTTACTACAAACACAGCAACACAGAAGGAATGATCACCAACACACACTCAGGCCGCGGGGACATCAGAGTGGCCCCGCTGCCCAGAAACATGCACCCGCAGTTCCACGAGGGTCGGAGAGAGGCGCGAGTTAGAGCCCTGGAGAAAAACTACGGCTCAAACGATATGGTTTATTATGCGGACGCCGCAGATTATGCCAGACGAGGAGCCATGGTAGCGACTGTGACGAAGAAAGATAGCCACGCCTCGAGCCTCACTCTCAACAACGTCTCGACGCTACAGGCCGAAGAGGTAGCTATTGCGCTGGCAATAACGCAGACCCCAGCGGAAGTGATAGTCACAGATTCACAGTCAGCGTGTAGGAGCTACCTCCAAGGCCGCATCTCGTGCATCGCCATGAAGATCCTCGGCCAGAACCCTCCGAGGAAAAGGGTGTCGATTGTCTGGACACCAGCTCACGCTTCCCTCTGCGGTAATGTCTTTGCTCATGAGACTGCTCGAGGTCTGACCAACCGAGCGCCGCGAGAAAGTTGGCTTGAGACAGCGATCCCTGTAACGTCATACCAGGAGGTGACCCAATTCTACAGGCTCACCAGACTTATGCTACCCGCTGGCCACCCCTCCCTCAGCAAGGCAGAGGAGCGCTCCTGGCGTCTCCTCCAAACCAACACGTTCCCCCACCCGACCAAACTCCACTTATTCTGGCCAACAATATACTACCCACAGTGCCAATTCTGCAACGCGCCCTGCACCTTGTATCACATGGTGTGGGAGTGCCAGCTTAACCCCTCACTTTCCCCGATATCTAATCCCTCGATTGAGCAGTGGGAGGAAGTGCTGGCCAGCTCTAGCCTCGAAGAGCAGCTTCGGCTGATCCACCGAGCTGAGGCGGCTGGACGCTCCAACGGGGTCCTGAACTGAGGAAACCGCCCGCTTGACTCGTCTCATTAAATAAAGTTTATTCTCTCTCTCTCGCGAGGCACGCACACAGGAGCGATCGGCATTTTCTTGGGTTTGTTAACTGCCGAGTGGTCGCCGCGAGGCCCGCGCTCACGTGCGTGCGCTCGTAAATTTCTTGGTATTTTTAACTGCACGGACACGAAAAATTACGATTTGCTAAACAGCTTCGTTGTTAAAACCTCGTAGGACTCGAGCTTTATTCCAGTGGGCACACATGTGGCTTTCCGGTTCCCCCAGGCGCCGTACGCATCGCACGGTCTGTGTAGCACACCAACACATGCCCAAACCGGTCGACCATTGCGGACAGCTGACAGGTCGCGCTGAGCCGCGATACTTCCAAGCTTAAATTTTCCGCCAGCACAACGTGCGCGTCATCGATAGCGGCATGAAGGCTAGCTGTGCATGCACGCCACCATGCTTCCACCCCTTACCAGTGCATGCGTAAACCGGCAGCCTGTGATTGGCGTGTGCTTAGGCGTGAAATGCCACGCGGAAAGCCTTTTATGCTGAAGAATTGTGGGCTCACGTCGGCGTTCAAACCGGGAAAGTTGTTTGGTAACGCCTGATAAGGGCGCTACTGCCATTATCAGCCATCTGCGCAGATTGTGAAGAAGGCATCGGTGGTGGCGAGCGGAGTCAGCGGTGGTGAGGAAAAGCGCCGCAGCGGCGCCGAGTAAATCGGCTTCACCGGAATAAAAACTGGAGGGGTTTAGACATAAACCGCTTCGCAGTAAAAACCGGAAAGGACAACCCAGGTGTAATCATGCTAACAAGGCTCGATGAAAAAGTACAGCACTGCTGATATGACAGTGTAGGAAGCGGAGCCGTGGACTCAGTGAGGCGATGTGGCTCTCCTACATTTATTGGGGTGCGCAAGGCCCGGCCGGAACTGGAGTGGGAGCGGCGATGGCAAGCGACCGCCCATGCGATCGGTCGTCTTCCATCCTTTCTGTCTCGTGGCGCCTGGCACTGCTGACGCAGCCCGGCAAGCACCGCTGCTGATGATGATTGTGGGATGCAGGGGTGATGATGATAGTGGCGCTGTTAGCGGGTGAAGCTGCCGCCACTACAGGCCTCCCCCCCTAGCGCAGGGCGCGTTAAGACAGAGAAGTACAAGCTATGTACAGATAATTAACTAAGCATGTCCATGGTAGGCCCTTAGACAGTCCAGGTCAAATCGTGCGTAACTTATAAAAGCAGTCCTGGTCAGTCCGTTGTGGACCTCCGGAGCGTTGATTGGCCTCAGGTGGCCTTGGCTAGGAGGGCAAAGTGGGACGAACTGGTGTACGGTGTAGTAGTCCCGAAGTGAAAGAGGCACGAACCGTGGCCACAGTGTAAACTTGGCGGGGCCGGTAGAACGGGCGTTCCACGACCAGCCTCTTGCGACGCGTGTACACTGGCGTTCGTGTGCCGGTACGAGGAGGCTTGTACTCTCGGAGGTGACGGTTTGAGCACGGTGTCTGGTGCGACATCGTTGCGCATGCTCTAAGTGCAACCGCAGTACGACGCCTAGGGTGACCGCGGCTACAGCGAGTCACCCACATCCCGGAACGCCGACGAATATGAGCCCGCAACGCTGGTCGTAGCCGGCATGCAAGACGTTGTTTGGCAAAACGGCACTGGCGCCTGGTCGATGTACGCCGAAGAAGTGCCAGTGGCGAAACTCGCTTTCTTGACTGGTGCTTACGGCGTCGATGGTGACGTCGGCGTCGAGTTTCGGGAACGCGCTCCTCTGGTGGCGACATCAGCGGTTTATGAGTTTGGACGTCTGTCGTCAGTGGGTCGGGCTTCTCCCGGTAATCGTGCACGTCGCGGTTGACGGGGTGCTGGCGGTGCGTTTCATGTAGAGCAAGGGTCGCTGCTGTGTTGGTGTCCGCGGAGGGTGCCGCGGCTGTGGCTTCACCCGAGTCATGTTGCGGTAGGAGTAGAGCGGGGCTCTGCGTTACTGTCGTGGTGGACTTGGCGTGCAACGGTTGTGCAGCGGGCGACCAGGTTGGGAAGGATGGAACGCTCACGGAGCACTCACCGGAGCCCTTGCTTGGGGTGGTAGAAGGGGAGGAGGAGGGCTGCGGCTGGTTGGCGTCCGTGACGTCATCAGCTGTGGGTATTGTCGTCGTAGGTGTGGCTGCCGCGCTGGCGGTGGAGTCAGCGATGGCGACACTCGTTGCAGGAAACGACGCCGATAGTGCAGAAGGTATGATGTGCGGCGGCGAAGCGTGCACGAACCGCACGAGTACCTTATCTGCTGCAGACCGAAAGCAGTCGTCCCCCAAGCCGTAGTGTGAGAGCACGGGAGCGCGAATAAGGTCATCGTAGGGTGTTTCGCTGGGCGGTGGTAGGGCGAGGACGCAGCGGAGCTCGAGGGGAAGCGTCTCCCAGAGGATGGAGTGCTTGAGCGGCTGAATGGTGACGTAGTTCAGCGAGAAGATGGCCTCAAGCTTGAAAAACCATCCTCTGAGGTGGTGTGCGTCGAACACCGGTATCGGCGGGTCCCCCCACGTCGCCATGTCGATGTGCCGCTGACCGGGTATCAGGCGCGGAACCTCCGGGTCACCACTTGTAGGGAGCGGAGCCATGGATTCGGTGAGGCGATGTCTCTCCTACATTTTTTGGGGTGCGCAAGGCCCGGCCGGAACTGGAGTGGGAGCGGCGATGGCAAGCGACCGCCCATGCGCTCGGTCGTCTTCCATCCTTTGTCTCGTGGCGCGTGGCACTGCTGACGCATGACGCAGCCCGGCAAGCACCGCTGCTGATGATGATTGTGGGATGCAGGGGTGATGAGGATAGTGGCGCTATTAGCGGGTGAAGCTGCCGCCACTACAACAGCATATGCACTACATCCTGAAGGGAGCACTCAGGGCGGTCCTAAGAAGCGCGCGCGCATTGCAGGCGCAAACGAAACCGCAAAGAGGGAAGGGCACCTGCACGTGCTAAACTACACGCTGTCTTTTAAGAATGACATTTCTTTGTAACATAGCGCTAGTGGCGGCGTGCTGATGCACTTGTCGCCTGCTCTTGTACAAAAAATAGCGTGAATGACCTCCCTTTCCGTTTTGCTTATTGCTCCCATCAGAAAGGTTGTCTTATCCAGGAGTGGCTCACTCCCACAGCCACGTCCAACGCACAAGGTGAGAATCCTACTGAAATGTCGACGAATAAATAGAAACCGAAGACAAGCGTGCATTTACTGTTTGCACACATACACATCTGGTCGGCAAATTGAGGCCTCGGGGACGCATGAGGCGGTAAGCAATGAGTTTCAGAAAAAAGAATACCAAAAGGGGAGGGAGGAGAGAAGCAATCACACAAACCCGCGTGCTCAAATGTGTAACAAGGGGAACGTTTTAAAGCTAACAATGGTACACCAGCTTTCTACCTAGAACAACATAATTTCGCGACTGGCTGGTCACATTTGTTTAGTGAAGCCACTGTGTTTAGGAACGAGGTGCCAGCACCCTAAGTGATCTCGGCTAGTGGGTATGACCATCTCCCGAACCATGGGAGATGGTTATCGAGGGAAGACATAAAGCGGCCACAACTGCATCCTGATAGGTGCAGAATTGCGTTATATGAATAAGAGGGAGAGAGAGGAGGAGAAGGGGAGGGACCGGTGTTTTATTTCGAGGAAAGACACATAAGTTTTCGATCACTTTCATTGATGCAAAACGACACTGAATTAAACTTATAGGTAGCATCCGAGTCTCGGACCTCGCGATCGGGATGCGTTTTAAAACCAGATTCGAGAATTGTGTCCTTCAGCTATTCAAAAGAAAGACAGGAGTGTTCAAACGTCTTGATCGAAGTAAAGAGGGGCAGACTTTCGCATGAAAGCGGTGATTATTAAACGGCAAACGGAAAGACGTTTCAGTCTGGCCGATATATTGTTTGCCGTAGAGGGTGCATTCCAGCAAGTGTACAACGTTGGCGGAGTCACAGTGAAATTTCCCTGTTTCATTAACATAATAATTTGAAGCCGTGCTGGCGGTGCGCTGTGTGAGCGTCAATTGCGGGCATACCTTACATCGTGGTTTGTTAAAGAGCATACAACCAGTAGTTTGCGGTCGGCTGATGCTGGATTTAGTGAGAAAGTCTCCCAGATTTTTGCTCCGTGTGTAAACAATACGTGGCAGCTCAGGAAATATTCTTTTTGGGCTTTCACTTTAAACAAGGATATTTAGACGTTTTCTGACTATGGATCCAGCTTTCGGAGCGGAGTCTGTATGAGTTAAAACAAAGTTTCTTTGCGGATTAGGGTTCAGAGCTTCTTTACGGGGAATTTTGGTGTGGTTTCGTTGGTTAGCTCACGTACTAACGTCGTCAATTACCTGCTCTGAGTAGTTTGGATTCAAGAGCGTGGTTCTAATTAGTTCTCGGAAATTGGAAATTAAATCCGCTTGGCTAGTGTAGATTCGCCTAAAACGATGAGCTTGGCAATAAGGTATTGGGGTCCTGCATCGCCTATCATGGTGCCTGTGAAAGTGCATATACTGGCGCTTATCTGTCGGTTTCCTATAGAGAGTGTGTGAAGCGTGCTCTGAGAAACCATGATTCTGACACAATAAAACACAATAAAAGCCACAATAATAAACGTTAAAAGGTCCGTTGCATTACGTTGCCATATTATGAATATATCTTCTATATACCTTTTGTAGTGCACTGGCTCCAAATTTTGGGTTTCAGGAAGCTTGACTCAAGACGTCCCATAAAAATATTGGTTAAGTTCTGCCCGATTCTAGTACCCGTTGCGGTTCCACTAAGGTGCACATAATTGACACCGTCAAACTTAGAATTGTTAAGTTCAAGGATAAGATGAAGGCAAGTTTGGATGGCGAGGGAATCGATAGGTTTGTCACACGCCGACTGCTCGTACGCACATGATACAGCGGGGATGCCATCTGCATGCGGAAAGTTACTGTATGGTTACAACATCGAGGATAACAAGTACTAAGCAGTTGTTGAGAATTTGTATCGTCATGAAATCTGAGAGAATATCATTTGTATTCCTCATGAAAGACCGATATCTGGGGGAAATATCGCGAATAACAGAGTCAACATAGCGCGAGAGGTTCTCGGTGACAGTACTAATGCCAGAAACATTGGGGCGATTAGCGCACGGGGCGACCATACAAATCTATACGTGTATCTTTGACAATGCGCTTATAATCATTAGTGGGACCACTAGGAAGTACTTAGTAGAAAGTTGATTCCAATAGCTGTCTACGAGCTTTGACGATTGACGAAGAACTGGCAGCACCGCCCCGTAGGACACCGTGCCCGACGTGTTCACCCGCGGTACAACGCACCTCGCAACTCCACGCACGGCAAAAATTAAGTTCACACCAAATTAATTAGGACAAACGAATGCAAATGCGGAACACGAAAACACGTGAGGGGCGTTTCCTAGCAGACGAACTGTACGCGCGCCTTTCCGAACACTACAAGGACTGCATCACGGAGCAATGGCACGTGCCATTAATCAGAGGGCGCTACAAAAAAGGCTTTTGAGAATGAATACCATTTTAATAAATTATTTGCAGACGATGCCTAAACAAATGGGATTCAGAAATAATTCTGGTTCGCAAAATATAAATATTGTTTTATTGTTGAAAAAAAAAACTAGGTTTTCTGTTTTAAATGTTTGTACCCTCTACACCTAGTCGTGCTTCAATCGCCACTCCCATAACTACCCATGTTGATGTCGCTGGCAATAGCTTCTGAACCGCTTTCCGCCCGACGCTTCGCAACCAGTTACATTTACCTTGCAAGCCACACAGAGTCACACGCCTCCTTCAAATATCAGAGGACAGCTTAAGCACGTCTCTAAAGGTCTAATTCCGTTTGACGCCTTTATCTCTATCCTCCCGAAGATCATACTCCTGCGTCAGTTTAAACATCAAAATCAAGTGTCCCGTATGCCCGGTTCGCGCTTACAGTAATGCATGTTCTTCTCCTGGAATGCGAACTTTGGGGAACACTTTCAGAAACGCTACTGCACGTTTCCCGAAACGGGAAATGTTAATGGGTTAAACGAGATGGCCTCAAATGGGAAGGGCTTTCCGGGAGTGGGGAGAACCTTGACGGGATGAAACCGGAAAGGGTTGTTTGGGGGTACACTTTTGAGATCACAGTTGCGCACTGAGAGTTACTGTTCCGTCAAAATGTGTCGTATTTTGCCGCTTTCAAGCCTTATTGATTTTCCTCAACATCTTTCGTTCTTCCAGCAAATGGCTTCTTCCGGGAATGTCGCTCGCTCCCAGATTTGAAAGTGCTATTATTTGAAACATTATTTCTTTAACTGGCAGGTTTTTGGACCCTGTGATTACGGAGCAAAAATTCGCCTGCACCAACTCATTCCTTCTGGCGTTCCCGAAAGCCTTGCTTGAGGTGCCGCGGCGTCACTACAAAACACCTTCTACGGCAAGACCTAAGCCTCTAACCTCTGATTTTCAAGAAGTCTTGTCCGAACTTGCATATTCCTTCCGTAGACTGTCATGTTTCAACAGATACATCACCGTTTCTTTCTCGTAATTTTGCTCCGCTGAAAGAGATCCTGATTTCGCACTCGGCTTATCTCTCGCCACCCCTTTTATGCCGCTCACCTTCCCTCGGAGGCGGCGACTTTGTCCAAAGGTTTGTATCTTGTTTGTCCACCGTCTACAAGGTTTGGTCGTTCTCTTTCTTTCTCTCTCTCTATCGCTGTACGTGAAGATTATGGTAAGATGAGTCACGTCTGGTTGTGTATTTGTGGTAGCTTCATGCCAACGTCGGAGCTCTCACCACATTCTACAAAGTTTTGCTACGACGCGCAAGTGTCGCTGGAAACATAATGCTACAGCGACGTTTCAGTCATACCTCTAAAACAAATATTCGTCCTAAAATGTGCATGAGCTTTAAAAAATACCTTTTTTTGTTGAATGGGTGCGACGTTCAGTTGTTGGAAGCTTGGAAAATTTATTGGAAGAAACAGAAACGCTGCAGAGAAGAAAACCACATGTCGTGAAGTCATAGTGCAACCAGTGAATAACGAACACCATGGTATGACCTGCCGCAATTCCTACCATTCAGGGGTGGATTGCTAACCTTCATTTCTTTTTCCCTGGAACTCCAAATGCCTGGAAAGCGTGCTGCGGGCTTTGAGGGTATATAAGTTTCTAATCAAGTAAAACAACTCCGTAATACCTGGATGAACAAGAAAGGGTGTGGACCCACCACGGTGTCTCAGTGGCTAAGGCATTGTGCTGCTGAGCACAAGGACGCGGGTTCGATTCCCGGTCGCCACGGCCGCTTTCCTGACGGAGGTGAAAAGCAAAAACCCCGTGTGTGTGCGATTTCGGCGCACGATAGAGATCCCCAGGTGGTCAGAATTAATCCGGAGCCCTCCACTACGGCGCGCCTCATCGCCTGCGTTGCGTCGGCGCCTTAAACCCTACAATCAATCAATCCAGAAGGGGTGTGGGGGTCTTCCCGTAATAAGCATTGACATATGCGTTGAGAGTGGGTTTGGAAGCTAATAACTCGCCTTCTCTTGATCTTGTCATGAAGTTTCAACCCAGATTGCGCGACGAAATTCGCAGATTCGCTTGCAGAGAGCAGTCGCTGTTATGGCCCGCATGCTTGTGTCGTAGTGAGCAACCCGTAGTGTCCACTGCCCTTTATCGTCTTCGTATGTAGCGATGTTTCACGCCACGGTCAAAGCCGAGGGTTGACCTCATTGAGTGCCCGTGGCGGAATAAGATAAGAAAAGATAAGCTATTTATTCCTCTCTGTAGGGAACAAAATACAATACGAGTGGGGACGGAAGGAGAAAAGCTGCCCTTGGCAGCTTCAGCCCCCCTTACGCCCTACATAAGACAACAGCAGTGGTGTAGCACGTAGCGACGGAAAACTAGATTATGTCAACATTTTTACACAATATCAACGGTAATATCAACACTGTACATAAGTATAAGAAAATATAACACGAATGAAAGATAAAACAGCACTCTTTATCTTTTGAAGACATTTGTGCGGAACGCATCATCGTTCGAAGTGACTGCACGTATCAACGTTTACCTGTCGTTGGGGTATTCGCCTGCCAGAAAACCAACTACCCGAGACCTCTTTTGCGCATGACGCCCTATTCGGCTGTAGAATTTCTTAAAAGGGGAGACATTATTTTTACAATATTTCTGGCTCTATGTACAGCAGCAGTCTTTGGTTCAGTTTACGAGCTGCTTTGTTTGTTTGAATATATATGCCTGGGAAATATCCCAGCCGCGAAAAGATTAATGCCATGTGTATCTGCAGGACATTGAACAACTGGCGCTGCGAAGAAATTCAGTAGTTTTATTGAGTATACGCAAAATAGTTGCCGAAAAAAAAAAAAAAAAAAAGTACAAAAAGAATTCCGAATTCAAAAAAAGGAAATCGCAAAGGCCCTCTGAAGCACAACCTTCACGAGATTCTGACAGAATTAAACTACCGAAAAAAACACGCAAACCGACTTCACTGCTGCCTAGTTGGTTCACAATATTTTTTTTTAAACAAACACTGCATGAAAACGGAGGACCGGGATAGGAAGATAAAAGGACAAGCTCAGACCTTGCAACCTAATTCAAGGCGCACCCAATAAACGGCCGGGACACTTAATTGCAATAGAAGTAATGTTTTTACGTGACCTTGTTCAATGTGAAAATAACTGCTTTTGACCTTTTCTCAAACACAGCCTTCGCTTTGTTCAGCGGCTGTTGCCATGATTCCTGCTTTTCTAGATGTAACTCTGCATAATGAGTTTCCACTTCTCAGGCGTCAGCTTTTTTGTTAGGTAGATTTCTGCAATTGCTGGCGCTGGTTGTAACGTTTATTTTAGGTATGCTACATGTTCAATATCTAGTTCAGTGTGGACCAATGCGGATAGTCTGTTCTTGTAAGTTTCCTTTTTTTAAGTAAGTTTGAAAGTTCCCTTGCAAGTTCCCCTGCCGATTTGTTTCCTGATATTGTTTGTTAGATTGTTGTTACACCAAAGGAATTTTCTGGATTTTATCTGGTCTGGGGAGCATGATTGCGGGAGCTGTATTTGTGCGTTGTCGCTTCTTAGAACTATTGGGATGAAAGTTCTGCGCTTGTGCGGTATCATTCTGTCTCTGCCTCCTGCAGTCGCACGCTATTATTTTTCAACAAAAGCAATCGGAAAGAAAAATAAATTGGCGTGAACACGATCGTATAATGTCGTGTACGTGCAAAAACACGGTATTACGAAATTGGGGTATTTTTTATGAAAATAGGGCCAATTTAAATACATTTCTGGAAAAAGAACAAAAAACACGAACACTTCAAATAAAAAGTTTAAATAAGGAAGGTTGATGTTCACCACCTTCCCATGAAGTTACGACAAAAATAACACAGCAAGACAATAAGAATATTTAAAAAATTATCAATAAGTTCCACCAGTCTAAACCCTTGTACCTGCATAAAAACGGGTAATTTCAGAAATGGTCATTTATTCGTGGTAACGCTATCGTAAACATTTGCTCAACGAAAACAAAAATAAAATAGCACGAATGCAAGAGCTGGAAACAACCTGATGCCATCGCAAAAGTCGGTCAAAAGCACCGTCCGCTTTTGATTTCGAGTAAACTATCCGAAAACGAGGAGAAATAAAAAAATTTCAGACAGCAGCAACAGCTTAACTTCGCTTATCAGCACAAAAATGCATAATTGGCATAGGAGAGGCATCTATTCCTTGTAACATAAATGAAGAATGTTTGTTGAAAACTTTTTTTCTAATGCTGAAACCTTGACTGCTGCAAATGTTCATCCATACGCGTGATACCACAACACTCCTTGCCAGCACTTCCAAAGGTGCTGTCATTGAAACAAGAGCAAGTCGAAGGGCGGCACAGCTAACTCTACCCCAAAAGCTAACTTTCAGGCCCACCCGCCGCGGTGGCTCAGTGGCTAAGGCGTTGCGCTGCTGAGCACGAGGTCGCGGGTTCGATTCCCGGCCGCGGCGGCCGCTTTTCTGATGGAGGCGAAAAACAAAAACGCCCGTGTGTACGAGATTTCGGCGCACGATAAAGATCCCCAGGTGGTCAAAATTAATCCGGAGCCCTCCACTACGGCGCGCCTCATCGCCTGCGTTGTGTCGGCGCGTTAAACCCCACAATCAATCATCAACTTTCAGGCCCCAGAAATGGCGAAAGAGTAAGTAACCTTAGCCACGCTCTTTTATTGAAATTATGATTTAACCCACGCGTTTTTGTTCATGCGTCCGCAAGCAACAGGGGTTTGTCAATGACGTGGCCCAAGGAGTCGCACAAAATGGCGGATGAAGGCTGCCGCAACATTTGTGAAAGGTCAGTTGACTGACAGGCCTTGTTTGTGTTGTTGCTTGTTATTTTATCTTCACGCTGCATAATCAATACTTGGTTGAGATTTATTAAAGGGGCACTGAAGTGGATTTTTCAAGCTCCCGGTTTTGCTTGCACTGCGTAGACTGGTTCAAATTACCACACTTTTCATCGTTTATCCGGTTGATAAGTCGGCAATTATTTTATAAAGCGGGAAAGAAGAAAAACTACCATGCGCGATCTGTGGCGGCCGCACCAACTAAAGGTTGTGACGTCGGGAGGAGGGGGCACCGTGATTGGACGATGTCCAAGGATAGCATTCAAATAAGTTTCGGTTTCGGTTCTGTAAAACAACGTGCTTGGCATCCGACGGCATGGTTGGATGGGCATTCTCGATATCTCAGTAATCGTCGTTCCGCGCTTCTGACATGTTGTCGGCTGTAATATGCCTAAGATAAGCCTCCCAGGACGGCTTGGAATCGTAGCATTCACTTTCCGAGGCCTACGCAGTGCATGAACGCCCTCCGCGTCACCGCAGACGCTCAAATGCCATGCGCTCTTCCCGCATATTCGGAGCTTGCCTCACTTATGCCCGTATCGTAAAAAGCGTGTTCGCACCAGGCCAGGGGTCTGCTGATTCTGGCCTGTGCCCACTGCCCGCAAGCCGCCGGTGTTTGTGGCAACAGCACGCTAACGAGAATTGGCTAGCGCGTCAGTGTCAGTCTGCGCGCGTTCCGCGAAATCGCTCGTGGAGCGGTGAACGTTACGGCCCAAAAATGGTGAACTCGGGTTAGAAAACATCGGCCGCAAACGAAAAAATCAACATGCAAAAAAAGAACATGCACCCTCGGGGATTCAAACTTGTGACTTGCAAAGCAAAAACTCTAGCGCTTTAGACCACTCGCCCACGAGCAAACCTTCCGGAAGTGGGATATATAAGGTATATAATGCACGACCAGTTTACACTTTTATTTAGTGTTAGCATTTCAAGTACTTTGGGTGACCATTTGTTGTATAGCGCTCCTGCAGTAAGCTTCCCCAAACTTCCACAGTATCTCACGTCTAGCAATTGCATTTCTTAGATGGAAAAGCGTTCGCAGATGTGTGGTCGTGCTGCTGACCGCTGTGCTTGTTCACCCAGCGCAAAAAAGTGCTTCTGGCTCTCTAGTTTTGCGCTGTACGGTAAACGTTTCAGTTGATCTTATTTCTTTAGTACCTATATTGACTTCGCTGACTCTTCTCCCGCCTTCAAGTGGCATTAGATTTTCCTACTAGCGTAAAGTCAGCGAAGCGTCGCATGTGCACTTGTGCAGCGCTTGTGTGGAGCGACACGGACTCGGAGCTTGATACAGTGTACAAACTAATGAAGTAAAGAAAGGCACATTCTTCCATTCACAAATGTGTTGTGGCTTAGTTTCAACTGATCGAGCGAATTGCGACGACCCGTCGGCGGCCGGCGGACAAACGTTGGGCCGACTGACTCGGTCGCGGAAGGTCGACGAGCCCCGAAAATTTCCGGCTACAACGCTTTCGTAAATCCCTCCATATCACGAAAAGGAGCCACCCCCGGGTATGCAGCACTATTGGTCGACGCGTCGATTCCGGCTGTACAACTACAGGTTCCCGCCTCTAACTCGAAGATGCACGAAGTTGTGGCCATTATCGCCCAGCCACCCCACGCTAAAAAGTTAGTCTTGGTGTCCGCCTACTATCAGCCATATTCTGCCTCCACCGGCACCGGCCCCTTCACATGGCTTCAATACCTTATCAATGCACATCCAAATACCCCCATTCTCGTCGGGGGTGACTTCAATGCACATCATACGGCATGGGGATACTCAACAAAT
Source organism: Haemaphysalis longicornis (assembly GCF_048455015.1). Classification (NCBI taxonomy): domain Eukaryota; kingdom Metazoa; phylum Arthropoda; class Arachnida; order Ixodida; family Ixodidae; genus Haemaphysalis; species Haemaphysalis longicornis. The sequence continues at coordinate 236,527 of NW_027526423.1, read as the reverse complement.
TCGGCTCGTGGAACAAAGTTAGTTGAATTTACTGAAATCCTAAATCTTCAACTAATCAATGATACAATATACCCAACCCGCATCGGTCTACATCCGTCTCAAAAGGATACCACACCAGACCTTACGTGGGCCTCGCCAGGTCTTACAAATTCATGGGTACCCTGCTCTACAACGTGGGGCAGTGATCACTTCCCTATTATCATCACATTTCGCGGCAAACGAATCCGGGACGGGCGGAACAAGAAACAGTGCACCCACCTTAATTGGTCTTCCTTCCGAGATCATCTGCTTCAATACGATCCCCCTACATCACTTGCAGCAATGGCTGAAATTATACGGAAATCCTCTGCTGCTGCATTGGAAACTATTATGCGATGAAGATTCTTCTACCTTTGACAATCACCTCGCCAACCTTTGGAAACGAATGCAGTACCTCACCCAGCTCTACCGCTCTACTGGAAAAAGGCACAACATACTCCGACGTATCCGACATCAGTACAAGGTCATTAACCAATACCAAAAAGAACTATCAAGCGACAACTGGGTAAATCTGTGTCACAACCTCGGGAAAACACCAGGTTATGTTTCTTTCTGGAAACTTTACCGCAGCCTTGGGGACAAAAAACGCAGTAAGACACCAATAATTAGCACTATCATGCTGAGCAGCACGAATCCCGTGGATACCGAAGAGTTGCTGCTCAAAAGCTTCTTTTCACACGTATCACTAACTCTCCCACCCCCTCTACCCGAATTCCCGATCCCGGAACCGTGCTCCGACCTTGAAAGCCCCTTCACAATCGCTGAACTTTCTACAGCTATTCGCCAAGGTAGACCGAAGTCTGCCCCAGGACACGACGGCATACAATGGACCCACCTCCGCAACCTTCCAGAACCAGCACGATATAAACTCTTGGAACAAATCAACCATTCCTGGGAAACCGGGCAGGTACCTCTACATCTCAAGATATCCCTCATCTATCCCATACCGAAACCTAACAAAAAAATTCCCCGCATTTCCCCGAGGGGAAGAATGTGAAAGTGCGAATGCACGAGTTGAATTTGCGTGGTTCGGTAATGTTCGCGAAAGAGAGATCACACACACACACACAACTACAAAGAAAGAAAGATGCATTTATTCACAGACACCTATTTGTGTTGTCGTTGTACTTGATTGCTAGAGCGGATCTCAGCTTTGAAATTTCGTGTCAGTACTCCTTTAAGCGGGTGCATTAGCCCTTCTCACGCCCGATTCCTGGCCAATCCCCCACGTGGGTATGTGCCATGTCAGCGGCCAGGCAGCGCGCGCCCATCTCCCCTCGTTGCTAGGGGAGACGAGGAGCGCGCGCACCCGCAGCTGTTGCTATGCGGACTACGGCGGCGGACGATTCAGGCTCGCTTAAGAAGTGCATTCGCACTTAAAACAAACCTCTCCTAACGATTTTTCCCATCTTCGGCCAATTTCCCTCACACCTGTCCTATGCAAACTCATCGAAATACTCATTAACAATCGAATAGTGCACTACCTCGAGTATGTCGAACCATACCTTCACCCAGCGCAAACTGATTTCCGCCCGAATCTCGGCACTACCGACAGCCTATGGCTGCTGCGACGCGTCATTAATGGCTCAAGCTGTTCGAGACTCCCGGACTATGTACTCGCACTGGACCTCCGAAAGGCCTTCGACTGTGTCAGTCAGAGAGCCATCCTCGATGAACTTGCTAAGGCCTTTCCTTGCCAACGAGCACAGACATGGGTCCGAAACTTCCTAGAAGCCCGCCCCATCAAGCTTCAAGGAACATTTCCAGGTTGCACCCCTCGTACCTTCTACCTCGACAGAGGAGTTCCTCAAGGCTCGATCCTCAGTCCCACACTCTTTAATCTAGCCATGACTAGGATCACCCGGAACCTTCAAAGAGACACTAGTGCGAGGTTTACTATTTATGCGGGCGATATCACAATATGGGCAGAGTCAAGGGACTACCCGAATGAACGAACCATGATTACGGCCCTGCAAAATGCAGTAGAAAGCATTGAATCTACCCTACCGGACCTCGGGCTTTCCTTAGCTCCTAATAAAACCGAATTTCTGTCAGTTTTTGGCCGCAACCCAGCTCCTGACTTTAGTCCGCCTTGCATCATCGTTGGCACCACACCTATCACCGCCAAACTCGACCACATTCGCCTACTAGGCATCCCCGTCGGTAACAAAAGTAGCCCGACTATATGGCTAAACCAATTAAAACAGAAATGGAATTCGACTCAACATGCAATACGAAGACTATCTAATAAGCATGGAGGAGCAAAGCAAAAAGCAGTGCAGACACTTGCCCGCGCCGTTGCAGTCGGTATTCTTACATATGAACCCCAATCTTACACATTGAATTGTACCCAAAGACGCGCTCTTAATGTCCTTCACAATGCGACTCTTCGTACAATCACTGGCTTACCACTCCATACAAAAATCTCTAACCTCCAATCTGCGGCTGCCCTTCCACCAATTGAAAAAATTATTCAAGAGCAGACCGACCAATACAACTTCAAGCGTAAACTTACCCATCAAGGTGCCATACTCACCATACTCACGGCCTGGGATAAGCAAGATCACATCCCCTTACCTGACTTCCCGATACCTATTCCTCCGTGGCAACGACCTCTCCTGACCGAACCAACAACAACTTACCCCATCACCCGCACAACGGCCATTCCTAGACAAAAACGTTGTCAGAGGCTATTCAGCACAAAACAACCCGACGAAATCGACATTTATACTGATACCAGCCTGAAACCACCAAATGTTGGAACTGCCTGGGTTTCCCCAGATGACCGAACCATTATAGGAACCCGACACTCCAAAATTCCTGTAACACCCACGGAAGCGGAACTACTCGCCATTACCCATGCTCTTGACTACTTGATGTACGACCACCATCAGCCTATACCAAAAAAGATCAGAATATTAACCGATTGCTACGAAGCACTTCAAGAACTTCGACGACCATTTTCAACGCACCCTTCCGTAAACCAAATTATCCGGCAAACAATGACCCTACAACTGCATGGCATTCAAGTCCGCATAGACTGGACTCGTGGCCATGATTTGGCGGCACCGGAGAATAAGGCAGCCCACGAAGCTGCGCAGGAGGCTTTCTCTTTCCTATCCTCCGCTGACCTCGCCGTCGCCCAGCCTTCAGACCTTCCTGAATGCTTGGACACGACCGAAAAGAAACTCCGACTCAAGCAACTTACGCCAAAGGATCGCGTTTCCAACAGACCTTCCCTTACAAGAACCCAAGAAATATTTATTAACAAATTCTATACAGATGCATCATTTTCACAGGAAACAATTCGCAAATGGTACTACCCCCACATCAACCCAAAATGCCCATACTGTCAGCAAGCCGTCACGGCTGATTTGCACCACCTGGTCTGGATATGCCCCAAATTCTCTCGATACCGGAATTTCACTTCCCCAAACCCAGATCCCTCAACCCGTATCGATCCCCTCACATTAGATGAACACACCCTTAACCTTATAATACGGTTCGCCACTAAGAGCGGTCTAGCGCGAGTTATATAGCGATGGCCTACACCAGTGAATGGACCATTCAATGCTGAACAATTGTCCTGTGGAAAGCTGATGCCGCCTCCCGAAGACCACGAACTCGTACGAGCCCCCTTCAACCATGAATCCTCCCCTCCCAACTCCCCCACAAGGCCTCCGGCCTTCCCTTTTTAAATAAAAGATTTAACAACAACAAGTAGCGCAGTCAATTGCCAGCTCATCTCCTGCTGACGTCACACGAAAACGCCACAGAAAATGGGCGAGGGTGCAGAGAGGAGGACAGCATTTTCGAATTGATTTTTCTACTAAATAAATTCGCGTAAACGCGCTCAGAGTGGTCGAAATATGGCCTATGGACTCCGGACTACAATTTGCGCTAGTAATCCCGCAATGTTTACAAATCACTTCAGTGTCCCTTTACGCGTGTTTTTTTTTTCTTCTCAATTATTAGCTTTACGTTGTCGCAAATGCTTCTGCCCTTCTTTTTCTTCGTATAGCACCATACCCTTTTTCATCTCAACTGCTGAATCGAGTAGCTCAACAGCTAGATTTATTTAACCCTATTTCGGCTACGTTGTTTGAATTTTGGAAGTGGCGCGAAACCAAAAATTACGTAAAAATGAAGATATTTTTTATATCCCTTTCAGCCCTGATTTTTTTATTTCAAGCAAAACAGTGTTTTCTGTGTGTTTTTCTCAATTTTAGGGTCCCATAAGCACACAACCCAAAAATAAATCTGGAAGTAAAATTATTAACCAATTTTTTAATGGGACAATTAATTAGGACATCTGCCAATTAAAAAAACTATTTTCAGCGAAGACATCGTTTTTGCACATTTTTCTAAGCGTTATGACTGCATGAACCTACAAACAAAAAATGAGATTCGTAGTGCACGTATTTATAGATTTACAAGCGTGGGAATAAAACTGAAAGCGCCATTGTTTTCAAAAAAAAGCCTCGGTGTCATAATTTGGACTTCACCGGAGCTATTTCTTTTTGGTAGCGTGTAGCTCCAAAAAGAAAGAACAGTGATATATATCGTAATAGGCATCATTGAAGGTCAATTCCCCAAAAAACTACCAGTTTTGGTTTCTTTCTCTATGCGCTAGACGCACATTTACGTGATGGCGTCAATTGACACCACCACGGCCGAAATGGATACCGCCCTAGGAGCATGTGACCGAGCTACTTTATAGTAACCCTATGTTTGCTAAACGCTTACCTGGTATTTTTTGTGCTTGCATTCCGCGCAACTCAAAGAAAGCAGAAAAATTACGCCCACCTCCCCTCGCGGGAACCCTGGTGTGATGCGACGCTGAGGGGGGTTCAAGCGCAACGGAGAGCAACCGTCGACCGAAAGGCCGCCGGAGAGTGGCACGCCGGTTATATGCGCAGCGCGCCCGAAGGAGAGGAGACCGCGGAAGAGAGAGTACTGCACATGCGCCGGCGCCAGTGCGTCTGCCGCGGCTATGACGCAACAAAATCCAACACAATCGACTTTAATCCAATCCAATCCAAATCCTATCCAATCCAATCCAAGCCAAGCCAAGCCAATCCAATCCAATCCAGTCCAATGTCCCTCGCGAGAGAGTGTTCGCTATCGGAGAGGAGAGGGGGTGAGCGGCGGAGAGCGCAGCTGGCGCGGCGAAGAGAATGGGGAGGGGTGGACGCCGACAACGCCGACAACAAAGCCGGATGGATGCAGGGACAAGGCGAGTGAATGAGATGCGTTCGCATCTAAAAAATTAAGTGCCCTCGCGCTCTGTCGGGAAGGATGACCAGTGAAGTTGGGCGCCGTGGGCGACTGCCTGAAACAAAACACGTTTGCTTTCCTAGCCAGTTAGCTGAAGGAAACGAAACTACCTGGTGCTGTCCGTTCCCTCTCGCATCGTAGGCATCTTACTATCTGTGTAAAACACGTACCCAAACCGGTAGTTCATGGAGGCATCGGGCAGTGAGACGACCCCGTTTAAATCTCCCCCAAGCTCAACCAGCCCAATGGGCGTGTGATCGGTGAGCTCGTGAGGACTGCCTGCATGTGCACGCGCCCTCTCTGACCCTCCAGCACCCCACCCCCAACCATGCATACATAAACGGGAAGCCGGTGATTTGCGCGTGGTAAAACGTCAAAGACACAGGCCAAAAGGCCGCTCAGGGTGCCGTTCTATCAAAATGGGCGAAGCACCAGCCAAGAAACGAAAACACAAATCATAGCCCTTGGGAGCGAAAAAATCATTATACGCCGATCTAACCAAGCGCCCTAAATGTGGAAACCCAGGCACGCACAGCTTCGCCTTAAAAGCGGGGGTACGAGTTGGGCAATGCACGTCTGCGGGCGTTTGTGCTCTGTGGTCCAGTAACATTATCTTTTATCGGTACTCTGGGGAAGCGACCATTCCCGGCTGTTAGCGAAGGCCAGTTGACTTGGGACGATACCTCTGCCACTGAATGGTAGGTTAAGACAACTAATGTGTCAAAAAATGTCAAAGTACTTCTTCGACTATCTGTTAACGTAGTTGCAACTGAAAGCCGAACGCACTAAAAATACCTGAAAGCATCGGCTGATGCATGTCCGCGGATATGTGTTGCTGTGTTTTTTGTAGCACGGGGGGATTCTTTATTCCCGAGAGTCAACCTCGCCCAATACACCTGTAGACGTCGCATGTCTTTGTTGCTTAGCCTTGCGTTCGGTAGTGATAGCGCTGAGTATATCGAAGTGGCAAGCAAGATGAAACCCATTTTACGTCTAACTACAGGTACCTCTTAACAATATTGGACCTCAAAGCGTGAGGTTACAACCGACTCCCAGAAATCCTGGGACCTCATATACGTGCAAGTTTTGTTCACCCATAGATTCAAAAAAAAAAAAAAAACTTACCGTAGAGCGGCTGATAGATTCAGCCTGAAAAGGCGGGCATGCGCTTTCCGCAGGGTAACTGTCTAAATCGCACTCTGCATGGTCACGAGTGGGAAGACAATACTGCCAGTTACTGCGCTCAGTGGTTTCGCTCGCGTACATCCGGTTAGAACTAGCCGGATTGTAGTTCACGCGCGTAAAAAAAGGTGCCTGTGTTGTTTGGCCGGCCGTGGGAGCTGAATAGAGAGGAGGAGGAGAGGGCGGAGGAGGAGCAGGAGGAAAAGCTTTATTTTAGGCCTGGTGATGTGGAAGCGGTCCCTCATTCCAGGAGACTGTGGGACGAGCCTGCTGACTCAGCCATGTACACCGGGAGTTCCTGGGCATCCAAGCCGGTGCTGGTCGTCAGGTTCTCCCAAATGTAGGTGCTTAAGGGCAATGGTACGTCCCGGTGGTTTGGCATGTTTTAGCGACCTATAACGCACTCGGAGTAGACTATTATGAAGACAGTTGAGGGCCTGGACGCAAGCTCGTCCTTCGATTGCACACACAAGATTTATCAAAAAAAAAAATAATTCAAGGCGAGCATCATGACGCGACTCGCAAGATTTGTTTCACATCGCGTCAACAAATGTTAAGCGATATGTCGCTTTTTATCGCAGTTTGATTTATCAGAGTCGAAACATCATCTTATTGGTTTTATTGTTCAAAAAGTTCCATAATTTAGGTGGGATGAAGGAAAGGTTTAGTGTCCATATTTGAACAGTTCCGTTCATGTTTTCAAGTAACGAAAAATAATTTCTCATTTGGTAAGGAATAAATGATATTGAATATAATTAGATAACGCATTACGCCATTTCGCTTCCGGGTCGGTTCTCCCATGACCGTAGTTGCGGAAGTCAATACTTAATGTTCGCTTTCTGGCTGCGAGTTTGTTTCAGGATCGGTTTAGCGTCCACTATGTCGGACACGTTGAGGAACTTCCGCACAGTAAGCCAAGCGTCCATTCCGAGTCGGTCAATTTGCACTTCGCCATGACCAAGGTTTTCGCAGGCGAGCTCCTCTTTGACGACGCCAGAGAGGCGCCAGAAGTCGTTCTGAAGAGCTTGCTCGGCCTCCGTGAGTTTTTGACGGGCCTCTTCCTCACCCACGGACGCAAGTTTCGCCACCTTGCGAAGTACGAGCGGATGCCACGACATGGTCTCGTATGCAGCTGCACAGTTCCTGGTTCTGGCCCCGAGGACGAAGTGTGCGGCGCGCTCCACGAGGGCGGAATTTCGACGGACAATATTTTTCACCTGTTGCCACTGCGGGTTGGAAGGACAAAAGTAGTCCACGCGAAGGGAGGTCAGAGTGTAGCTGTTCTGCAGGGTTTCCGAGAGTTTCCATATAATGTCGTTGGCCGTTTGGCATCCAAAAATACAAAGCCATTTCATCTGATAAACAGTCCTGCTTTGCCGAAGCCAATCGCAAATGGCGAATGCGTCGTCTCTGCGGACGTCCAACCCCTGGATGCTGAGCCTTTCTAGGCTTTTGTTTTTGGCTAGGCCTACCGTAATGATGTGGACAGCGTCACCTGTGGCATCGAAATGGAAGTGGACTTCCTTCAGCGACGCCGTAGAAGCCAAGTAAACCGCAAGGAAAATGGCACACTGCTCACTAACGGTGTCCTGAGAATCGGTGAGAATTAGGTGCAGTATTGAGATGCAATCGTTTGATGTTAGAGCGCCACATATATTGAACATGTGCGCGGAGCTGAGGTCATAGAACGCGTGCTGTTCAATTGAAAGCAACGTTGGAAGTACGTCCAGACCGTCAGCAAATAACTCAGACTTCGACGAAAAGGTGCCGATTTTCACTTTCCCGGAGGCTCCGCTGTTTTCAATTAAGGACCAAAACTCTCCCACAGACGGCCGCACTAGCTGATCAAAGTGCAGTTCCCGAAAGGAGTTACGGTCCTGGGCTGCTTGCAGGAGTCTTGTCAGCTCGGCATCGAGGAAATGATTGGTGTCAAAATACAGCTTCCTAAGCGAAGCGCTGTTTCTGATGGCGTTCACAAATGGATCGACGCGCCACCACAGGCCCCACCGGCGCTTGGCATCCTCTAATCGGCCTCGCCGAAATTCCCATCGAGACATCGTATGCGCAAAGAAGTCCCAAGAACAGCGTATTAATGTAACCTCTTCGATCGTCGTATTCGCTGCCAACGCGTCTGAGAGCTGTGTCGCTTCGACCACGTCAAAGCTGTAGTCGTGAAAGCTAAGTTTCTGCAGTGCGCTGTTGTTTCCAAGCGCCTCCAGCACAGAGTTCGCATCGCAATGACCTTGGAAGCCTCTTCCGATGAGAACAAGTTCCGTCAGGGCTGTGTTGCTCGTCAAGAATGCGGAGAATACCTTCTTTACTCCAACCACCAGGTGCACATCGACGGTCAGTGTTGAAATACCTGCGTGTAACTGAAGCGCGTTGGCGAACCAGTCGGCATCCCAATGCCCGCACAGTCTGGTCAGCTTTAAGGACTTCAAGGATGCTAAAGTTTGCAACCACAGCACTAAAGACTCCTGTAGTTTCCTCTTGTCGCCCAGGAATTCAAGGTTGTCAAGGTGCATTTCTTCTATTTGAATCTTCTTAGAAGTTCTGCTAAAGAGGTCAATAGCCACGTCAACGTTGATGACATGGCCGCTGAGGCGCACAGACTTCACGGAGCTGCTTCGCGCGAGGGCATCAATAAAGAGTTGAGGGTAGTTGTCGAACAAGCGGCCCGTTGGTTCTATGGCTTCGACACACTTGTGTTCGACGAGGAGCCAGTGGACACACACTGCAGCGCGTTGGATATCTTGCGGCTTACCTATTATCCTATTGGTGCCGGGCAGCCGAGCGGCATTTAGCCGACCTGGAGCAACTTCTATCAGCTCCATATTTACAAGGGCGAGAAGTTCATTCCACAGCGCTATTTCTCGAAATACGGGGCACACTTGGCCAGCTTCGCTGCCACTCTTGGTTGTGCACATAATTGGAAACGTAAGGTGGTGATCCCCAAACCCTGTAACTGGCGACCTGAATTTGCGAACCAATGTATCGGCTGACGGAAGTTCGGGGCAAATTTCCTTGATTTTGAGAGCGTACGAGCGAAGAAGCGTAGTGCGTGGAGCCATGACACTGAAAAGAAAAAAAAAACAATTTGAGAGTTAATTTGTGTTTTAGGTTCAATGTAATGAGGTAGCGAGAAATACTTCGTCGACTCCTTAAAATTTAGTTGACAAAATGTGTATGAATGCAATAAAGAATAAACAGCTAGTAGAAATTTTAAATAATAATCAGCATTAAAAATGTCAGTACACAACAATGTTTCTTAGCTTAGGTCACTTCTTGCTAGGTAAATTTAACACCGGGTACATTGTCGAAGCGACGTACTCATACTCCATATGTCACGGTTTTTAGGCAATTCTGAAATTGGAAATTTCAATAGACCATCTGCGGAACAAGAATTTCCGCCCTGAAATAAATTTCAGTGAAGGTCTCGCAGTCATAGAATAACTTGCATTTGTCTGCAGTTTCTTATAACGGAAAACCATGCGCAGTATCGAGGTGTGGTGGCCAGGTTTAGAGAAACTCTTGTCACAGTATTAGTGTATTACAGCTTATTCATAAACACCTAATAGGACTCTACAACAGCTCATATAAAAATATTCACTCTTTACTTCGTGTCTGTAAGCAATGAGAAAGCTATTGGTATAGCCAGCACAGATCGGCAGTGCACGATTGGCTCGTTCCAGCAGATCCGCCTCCAATTTCTGCTTTGCTTTTGTGACTTGTTTTTAAAGTGGCCATCGAATGCGGTCATTGCTACAACTAAAAGAAAGCTGGCAAATAGCAGCTACACCTCTGCAATGACATTTATGCAGCCGTCGAAGAACGCCAAGACCAGGAAAGAGAGAAAAATAGTTTGAGCAAGTTTCCATGCTATCTGATGGGCATACAGCAGTAATTTTTGGCTGAAGTACTTGCGATCTCCTAATATAGGCACTGGATGTGTTGGTTGACTACGTTCTGCAAGCATTTAAGATTTCAAAAACTGCTAGAAAGGTGTTTCAGGGCCAATTTAAAAGAGTAGTGATACAAAATTTTAAATCCGAGATAACTTGGGATATAGATTGGTGGGAACACACATAGATCGTCTGCAGAATATCAGCGGCAAATACAGCCTATAATATATTTAAAATCTATTTTGGAGTGTGTGTTACGCAACATCGAAATCAACTGGGATGTGGAGTAAATAAACAACATCCTACGCGTAACGAGTTTGTGTTGTCCGCTTGTGCACAGCCTGCTTTTCTCGGCGGCCCGCCGCTCCGATCGGAGGTCAGGGCTATTGCTCGCGAGCTACAAACGATCCCGTCGTTGGTGGCGGAGGTGCGGGGATTTATTTGGCTCATCGGGCAGCTGTCCGCGACCTAAGTTCTACAGTGGTTCTAGGCACTCTATTTTTATTGTTCTCTATTACACTGGACGCGAAAACACGAAAACAGTTTTAAAGACGAAACTTTTAAAGACGATACTCTTTCTTGGGCTACTTAAACCCAGAAATTTTGGTCTGTCTGTATGTCTGTCTGTCTGTCTGTCTGTCCGTCTGTCTGTCTTTTTCTTTCTTTATTGCCGCTCTTCGACAGTGCAACACAACATAAAGGTACTACACAAAACACACAATCTCCAAAAAGGACGCCATGCCATGGTGGACTGCCGTTGTCATTTAAAATTCCCTAAGCATGGCGAGGGGTTCCACCCTTGGCAACCACTCAGGAACAGAAAACTTCGCTCTCTGAATTTCAATGAACTTGGAAACAGTTTCGCGGAAATATTGTCGCGTCGGCCGGGCGTCTACATCACAGTTCAGCCATGCCATGCGCGACCGCCCAATACTGCGCAGGCCCAACAACATGACGAGATCGTACGGCACCCCATCCTCTCTCTCGATACATAAAATAAAAACCGTATTCCATGGGGGTTCAGTGGAAAGTCCTTTCGCAGTGTCCTTTGGAGGACATCCCATAGAAACACTGCTGCCCAACAATGGAGAAAGACATGCTCCACCGTTTCCGGTTGTTTGCAAATAGAGCAGTCAGTTCCCCATGGCATAGAAATCCCCTTACCCTCCATCCATATTGCAACTGAAAGCGTACCCGTGTGTAGTTTAAAGAAGAAAGACTTCGCTCCTGGTGATACTTCCATTCGCTTAACCCTTTTTAGAACATCTTGTCCTGGGCCTGCACAGTATAAAACTCTATACAATGGTACAGGTATGACCACATCGCATACATCCTTATCTAATTTTTTCCGCGTGACATTAGCCAAATAGTGCATCGAAAATCGAGCAAACAAAAAACGGGATGACACAACAATCTCTTTAAAGTATCCATAGATGCCCCCTGTCATACTACTCGTAGAAACTACGAATTCGGGCAAAGCCCGCATTAGCCGCACTTGAAGTACTGTGCGCAGAAAAGGGTCTTGAACGTCCCGCAAAAACAGAAATCGATTCACAAGCTGTCTTACAAAAAGGTGCGTCAGCACTAAGCCACCATCGCGGGTTCGTCGAAACAGATTCATTCGACTGGTCCTCTCCCAAGTAGAAGCCCACACAAATACAGCGAACACGCGGTGAAGTCGTTGTATATTCACCCGAGAACAATGCAGAGCTTGCATAACATACCATAATTGCTAGTCAGAAAAATGTTGCACTGTGACTCGATTCAGCCACCCGGCCAAAGCAAAACAATGCCTGCGCAATAGTCTTATATAGTCACAGCTAAATCTACCCGTCTATGTCCGGTGTAATGTTCATACTTGTCAACATTGTTGAAGAAGAACAAGACATTACGCAAATATGAGACAACAAATCAATACAGAAGTGATATTTGCAGTGTTCCTTTATAAAAAAATCAAACATGCTTGACTTTTGCGAAATTAAGTACTTCATTAACTGCTGAAAAAGAATTCACTCCGCCGTCGCCTGCTGTCGCCCGCGCCACTATAGCTTCTGGCGTCATTTTAAGAAATCAACCGGCAACAGTTACGCAAGGTTCCACTAGATAGGTTCCACGTTCTGCTTGCAATGCACGTGGAGTAGAGAAACGCGGTTCTATAAACGTTGAAGTAGGGCGCCTCGATTCACGCGTGTCTTCGCCGGCAGCGTTCGCATCGAGACACCCGGTTTGGAGCAGTGGAACGCGGGAAATTTAAAATGATTTAAGCAAACCTTTGGCGTCTTTACCTTGGGAGGAGCGCGACGCAAGAGGAACAACATGAGAGGTGAGCGGGAAAGCGAAGGGAGGCTATTACTTTGCAAAAGCCGATACAGACTATCGTCTTTTGACGGCATTTGCAACGGAAGGAGCAGATACGCAGCCAATTTTTTAACATATATGGAGGCAGCGAAATCAGTTTTCTTTGTGGCGGTATCTTAGAGACAAATTAATCGTTCCTTTATGGTTGCGGCCTCTTGAAGTGCTACTTCATCTGGCTACATGCTGCTCGCAACAATTGCTCTTGCTTGAAAATGTACTCGTAAATGTTGTCGCTCTTCACGCGGATGTTCAGCTTTACCTGAAGCTCTGCCTGGACAAATTCGCGCTAACTTTGTGTTGCGGAGCGTCACGCTCCTTTGTGAGTGTGCTTTGGACCGAAACAAATTCTTAACTGGGCGGTCCGGAACAAATCTGGGACATACAACTGCCCCGACAGGGACGGCGCGGGACTCGGGACGTTGTATAAAAAGTCGGGACACTACAGCAAAATCCGGGACGGTTGGTAACCCTACGTGAGTATACAGTACTCGGCTCGAAATCGGTGCCCGCCTGAAGCACTGGTCGGAACCGGACCGTAACAATACACCACAATCGTCGAACTGCTAGGATGTGAAGGAAAGGCGGCGTGATAACTCCCAGTAAAATTTCAAAACCAATTGTCAAAGGAAACTTGCGAGTGGGCACATCGCGAAAGTGATGGTCCGCTTGGTCTGTGAGAAAGTTTACGGCAGCTCGTTCGAGTGTCATGGCCATGCCGTAGGGCGGTAGAAAGTCCGTGGTAAGATTCGGCTGGCAACTCTCAGGGATGGTTGCTGTCACGCATGAGATCACATAGATATCGCCTAGCTTTGGGCGGCAGCTGCAATATTTCAAGAATCTGAGGCTCAGAATTTAACGCCTTGTTTTTACACGCCGCGAGCGCAACGCCGGCGACCCAGGTGTAAATTGACAGACAGCAGAGAAGTATCGTACGGCCTCTTCGGTTGGCACGGCTGCCTGTACCGTAGATAACACGTGTGCGGTGAACATGATACAGTCACGTCTTCCCCTGCTCGGCTTTCGCGTTCCACTCTTATGCACAAAAGAAGAAGTCGTGGCTGTAGATGAATCAAAGGAGCGTCTAATTATCTGTCTCATGCGCATCTGCAGCCGACGTAGCGACAAGGCCGTGCGCACCCGGTGCAGCCAACCCAACAGGCTGTGGCCCACTGTGTGGTTATTCTTCTGTCTTTGACCTTCCAGGAAGCATGTTCTGCGGAAGGGCGGCCAATTGGGCAGCTTATAGGAAGAAAAACACATTAGCGGCCTGTGGATTTTTGTCCTAGCTTCAGCGCCGCAAAGCCTTGGCATTAAAAATAGCCAAATCCTAGCGATGGAACGTTTCCAGAAGGAACGCACTTCCCTCTGCCATTCCTTCGTAAACATAACGAGTCACCGTTACAGCTCCAGTCACTCTTAATGGAACGGTGGCGTTCCTCCGTTCCTCACAAAAGGAACTAGTTCCAGGAACCTTGGAACGCCGTTGCGTACAACACTGACTAAATGCGACTCATGGCGCACACAAAGCTGGAGATGCGAGGAAGGAGGCAATGATGGGATGGCAAATTCCATTAGCAATTGTCATCTTCACCACTTGTGAGAGCGGCAATCGAATAACCACCGCAGTGTTAAGCTTAACATCCGTAGGCGGACATGTAGGTAGACGGGCCGGCTGCTCCCAACTAGCGTCGCTCCACCAACTTCCTCGAGCGTCGCGCGTAGTTCTCTAGCCACGGAAGAAATTTGCACTCGCGGCGTTTGCATAACGTCCACGGTCGCTTTTTAACTAAGCGGCTGACGAGATCAGTACGCAGGGACATTAGCAGAAACTGCCGCCGACGGGGAATCGGCACTGCTAAGGCAGCTCTGCTCTGTGACATCCGTCCGATAGTCACGTGGACAGCTTTGTCTATAGAAAATAAAGCATTTCGCTGCACCCGCTCAAACTGAAACTGCGATCGGCCGCATTAAAAACGTCTCTAATTGAACTACCCTGCGCACTGAAGAAGCACGTAAGGTTTTCACACGTGATAAATAGGTCATTAGCTACTTCTCACAACAACAACAACAAAAAACAAGTTGCGGAAGTTTTGTGCCGGTGCATCTTTAAGCGTCTAGGACTTCAACAGGAAGCGAGTCGAATCTTTCTCGGGGGACAGCATGCCCATAAAAGCATTCTTTACGAGAAGGTTCTATATGAAATAAAATCCGATAATGCTGTGAAAAGCGCGAACATTACTTACACAAGGAAGAATACAGGATGGATCGCTACTAGCAACTGAAAAGTTTATTCGCGAACACACACGCATATGCATACAATCAAAGCCACCGTAAATTTCAGTGTAAATTACAATCTCCCATGCGGCCTGATAGCGGGAAAACCAAAAAACCTTTATGTAATCACACTACCCGTGTACAAAAAGAAGCATAAGTGGGCAGACGCATTTCCGAGTGCACTCATACACCCCCACTCATGAGTGAGTGGTGAGTGAGCCTCTCCATCGATTTGGAACGGCGAGTGTGAGTGCGAGTGAGTGCTATCCCCACGTGCAGTGATCCCCTTTCATCACTTGGGAGTGTGAGCGCCACATCTCGTCGAGCCCCACTTACCACTCGCGAGTGCAAGAGCAACTCGCGGGGAGCCCCGCTCACCACTCGCGAGTGCGAGAGCAACTCGCGGGGAGCCCCGCTCACCACTCGCGAGTGCGAGAGCAACTCGCGGGGAGCCCCGCTCACCACTCGCGGGTGCGGGAGCAACTCGAGGGGAGCCCCGCTCACTACTCGCAAGTGCGGGAGCAACTCGCGGGGAGCCCCGCTCACCACTCGCGAGTGCGAGAGCAACTCGCGGGGAGCCCCGCTCACCACTCGCGAGTGCACTCACGATACTCGTGCCATTCGCGGGGCTTACCGCGGTGAGCGCCACTATTGCGCTTGTACTGGCGGTTGGCTATTCGTCGCAGGAGCCGCTCGCTGTGATGGTTGTTAATGGCGGGATTGCTTTTAGCTTCGGAAATATGTTGTCACTGAGCTCCGGTTATGGGTCACCCTAGAATTAATTCTCTGGTGGCGTGTTAATTTAGGAATATGCATTGAATGGCCTTCTGACGCCATAATGCACTAACACTGTTCGGTTTCTTGAACATGCAAAGTCTACTGCACACACTGGCGTGCGAGAGGAGACGACGAGTCGTGAGTGCGAGCGCGAGTGAGTGCCAGTGGTGACGGCGATTGGAGAGCGTGAGTGTGTGCAAGAGGTTACGAAGAGAGGTGAGCCTGAGCGAGATGAGTGCGAGTGGTGAGGGCGACTGGCGAGTGTGAGTGTGAGTGAGTGCGTGAGGAAAACTATATTTTTCTGTGTGAGTGCGAGTTGGTGGGGTTCAGTTTTGTCGAGGTATGCAGAGAAGCGAACGCAGCGCACACTCCATCAGCCTTTTTCCAACAAAGGAAAAACAGCGTATGATGACATGACAGACGGTTCACATACACATGTATCTCCTTCATTCCTAATGCAAAACTCCTTCATAATCTCTCTTGCGGCTCTCTTTTCCTGTTTGTCCAGAATGAGTGTCTGCGGCAACTCCGGACGGCACGTGGAGTCCTCACGCTTGTTATGGGGCTTATCGTCACTGTGCGTGTGCGCCAGCTCTGCACGGCCCGTGCACTCACTGCAATGCATGGCTGAATTCCAATATGGTACCCCTTTCAACGAGCTCTGATGTTCGCGAAGGCGAAGGTAAAGGCAGCGGCCTGTCTCTCCTGTTTATTTTTTCCTACGCTTGAGGGTGTTGCTGTAAGCAACGACTTCATGGCACCCATCAGATTTTGTACCGTGTTTTACTCCGCAGCCCTCGATCCTTTTACTGCGAAGCAGTGTATGTGCAAACCAGCGGTGCAAAGTTTAGTGGACAAATAAGAAAAATGGACGAAATAATGCGGAGTAAAACTCGGTACAAAGTTTATGGGTGCATTAAGACGCTGTTGATAACCTCCCTCTCAAGTGTAGTAAGAAATACATAGGACAGACTGGCCGATTTTTTAACGTTCACCTTCGCGAACCTCTGAGCTCGTTAAAATGGGTACCATGTTCGCATTTAGCCCTGCATTGCAGAGAGTGCACGGGCCATGCAGAGCTGGCGCACACGCAAATTGATGGTAAGCCCAATCACAAACCACGAGGACTTCACGTGCTATACGGAGCTGCCACAGACACTCATTATTGACGCACATGAAAAGCGAGCCACAAGAGACATTCTGGAAGCGTTTAGTATTAAGAAGGAGAGATATGCGTAAGTCAGCCGCCTGTCATGTTATCGGACGCGGAATTTGCATTTTTGGAAAAAGGCTGATGGAGTGCGCGCTGCGTTTGCTTGTGTGTGGTATGAGTGCATATGCACGCGTGTGTGTGAAGCATAAAGCTTTTTTGTTTCGCCGCTGTCTTGCTGCGTCGTAGATTGTAATTGACACCATGTGTTGACTGAGGTTTTGTATGTATGTATATATGCATTTTTGTTTGCGATTGAACTTTCCACTTTCTGGTAGCGCTATGTCCTGTCTTCTTCCTTGTCCAAGTATTGTTCGCGCTGTTCTCAACGTGAACCTTTGCCAACACGCCCAACTCGCAGTTGGGTGTGTTGGCAACAAGGCCTACAAGAGAGAGAGAGAGATAGTAAACTTCATTAAAGAAAAAGAGCCAAGTGGTCGGTTTCCTCAGTCCAAGACCCCGTTGGAGCGTCCAGCCGTCTCAGCCCGATTATTCAGCCGAAGCTGTTCTTCGGCGCTCGAGATGGCCAGTTCTCCTTCCCACTGCTCAACCGGGGGGTTAGAAATCGCGGAAACTTAGGGGTTGAGCTGGCACTCCCACACCATGTGGTATAGAGTGCAGGGTGCTTTGCAGAATCGACACTGCGGGTGGTATTGCGTAGGCCAGATAAAGTGCAGCTTGGTAGGATGGGGAAAGGTGTTCGTTTGCAGGAGACGCCAGTAGCGCTCCTCTTTCTTGCTGAGAGAGGGGTGTGCAGGGGGAAGCGTAAGCCGGGCTAGCCTGTAGTATTGCGTCACCTCCTGGAATGATGTCAAGGGGATGGCCGTCTCTAGCCAACTCTCTCGCGGCGCTCGGCTGGTTAGAACTCGAGCAGCCTCGTGGGCAAAGACATTGCCACGGAGAGAAGTGTAAGCCGGTGTCCAGACAACTGATACCCTTTTCTTTGGAGGGTTCTGGCTCAAGATCGTCATTGCGGTGTGTGAATTGCGGCCTTCGAGGTAGCTCCTACACGCTGACTGAGAATCCGTGATGACTACTTCCGCAGGTGTTTGCGTTATCGCCAGTGCTATAGCTACCTCTTCGGCCTGCAGCGTCGTTACTTTCGTGAGAGTGAGGCTCGTGACGTGGCTATCTTCGTTACGGTCGCCACCATGACTCCGCGTCTTGCATAATCTGCAGCGTCCGTGTAAAAAACATTTTCGTTGGAGCCACATTTTTTCTCCAGGGCTCTAACTCGCGCCTCTTTCCGTCCCTCGTAGAACTGCGGATGCATGTTTCTTGGCAAGGGGGCCACTGTGATGTTACGGCGTAGTTCACCAGGGATATTGCCTTGTTTTCTCTCCTCGCAATACGCTATTAGACAATGGGGGTTGGACGGCTTTGCATTTCGTTTTACCCTTTCTTGCTCGTTTTTTTTTTGTTATAGTGGGACACGTTTTAGCGCCGTTAGGTGCACTCCTAAGGTCCCATATTATCAACAGCTTCGGGCTTTTCTTTGAACACTTGGAACGCACGTGCAGTGCATTCGCATGTGTGACCAACTGTATACGCTCAGAGATTTTCATTCTTTTACGAGTGCTAGCCTATGCTTTCTTTTTAGCGGTAGTCATGCGTTCCTTAAGGAGAATGAGGCAAGTTTAATGCTTCAAGCGCACTTGACGTGATTACGGTGCATGGGGTTTGGGCTTGCCGTTAGGTGAAGAAGTCCCACGGGGTGCCCTTAGCAGGTTAATACCGGCTTTAATTCCTCAACCCGAGAATAGAAAAAGCTGTGCTGGCGACAAAACCACAAGCCAAAGCAAAGGCGGAAGAAAAAGTAAAAGAAATGAATAAATATGTTTTTGATTTCAAAAGCATGAGCGTCAACTCGCCGAGCGCGTCTGTCATTACGATCATCTTGATGATGATAATCATGTTCTATCTTCCTTCACCCTTGTCGTCTTTGTCGTCTTTTCTCGATACCGTGACCGGATACATATTCGAATTTCCAACCCCAAGAAAAAGACTGCTTTATTCGAGACCAAGTGGAACCCCGCTGATACGTCCCCAGGATTTACGACGACCCGCTTCTTACGACGGATCACCGCGGTACCGGCAAGCTCCCCATAAAAACAATGCATTAAAAACCCCGATGATATGACGCTCGGGTGCACGTGGTCTGCTTCATACGGCGGAACCTGGCGCGGATAAACCGGCGCTTTTCCCGTATTTTACACCGCCTCGCCGCCTCGTCCAGACCTTCTTTATTCTTGACCCCCGCTTGACGCTGCTTGATGTGCAAAGGTCCGCAGGCGGCCCAGGCCACTTACTGAACAGACTCAAGTAAGCAGGTGGGTACTCGTGAGCGGGAGTTAACCTGCGACGGCCCCACGCGGCAGCAGTACGCCAACGCGCCAACCGCCAGGTGTCGAAATTCAGGTGGCAGGTGGAGCGTGAATTCGAAGCTCTCGTTAATTGAGGCGCCGACGAACGCAAAAACACATACGACGCAACCCCTGGCAACCCCACGGCGATGACCGACAGCCGCTTTCCCCGCCCGCTCTATCGAAGTTCCTTCCTTTCGCTCTCTCTTCCTCGCACAACTGCTTTTAAAAACAGCTTTTTCCCACGCACAGTGTCAGAGTGGAACTCATTGCCGCCAGGTGTGTTTGAATCCGGCAAATTTTTAGAAGAACTGGAGCGTCTTTTCTTGTTTGCTTAGGGCTGCACTGAGTTATGAAGTGATTGCTGTCTGTTCTTGTATTGTATGAAGTTTTTTGATGTATTTTATGTACCTCCTACATTGTCTGTGACGATGCTAGAGCTGTTTTGCTTAGTATTTTTGTACTGTTGCCACTCCTGCCTGGGCCTAAATATTGGCCTGCAGTACTAATAAATAATAAATAAATAATAAAAAATATCTCTGCTCTCTGCTTATCAGTGTCTTTCAAAGCCGCGTTGTCACTCCGCTCTTTTATTTGCTAGAGTGCCTCAATTCAGGCGCGTCCGCCGCAAGGGTGGAGCAAAATACATTAGATGATGGGTAGACACGTACCCGTCGCCACCGCCATTTTGGGTCACTCGCTGGCCACCGCAGCAAGTCACTATAGCAAAACCATGCTACAATTTTCGCCGAAACACGATTTACCTTCGGGTGTTCAATTATCTTATCTATTTCGCGTTGCTGGGTTTTGTGGGAAACGAAAACAGCTGTGTAGTGAGCCCTATATGACCCGATAGTGATGGCACGGGACCGTTCAAAGGGTGTCTCCACCATGTACGGCAATGCCGTTTTTGTTCATCTCCGCCCTTGTACTATCGTTCGTTTCGCTTGGCCTTTGCAGTTTCACAGTCGCCGTTTCCCCTCTCAATTTGCTCGACCACACCAACCTTATATCGCGTAATGCGCGGCGTTTGGCTGGTGGGCTAGCTGGCTGGTGGGCTAGCTGGTGGGCTAGCTGCCCCACTCCTTAAACCGGAGTGGGGCACAACATAAGCGTTGGTTTTTTTTTACTTGGGAAATTTGAGGTAATTCTCCGAAAATCACGCCAGAACGTGCTAAATATAGTAGTTTAAATAGGTTCTTAGCCCACCTGTCGCGTGACACCACCTACTAGGTGGGCATGTACCCGCAACCCGGTCGTACGACACCCTGGTCATACGATTCTTTCTCGCGGTCCCTTGAAAGTCGTATTATCAGGGTTCCACTGTAGCAAAATTGCAAAGTATGAAACTACCGTGGCCAGATTATTTACGAGTCCCCTGTACATGCATCTAATACATGTTGATAAGTGAGGGGTCCCAATTCACATTTTATGTCTGCTCTCCTACTTTTATGGGTCGTTTGATTCTCTCTGTTATCACGACTCGGTCCGTGCCCAGTTGGCATAGCCAAGCAAGAAGCACATTTAGCGGGACCATACTTTGCTACTTGCCTAACTGCTACTTTGTACATAGCGTTCTAAAATTACTCAGCCTCATCCCCCGTACATGTGTCTACCCGAATTTGACAACTCGAAGGCGAAAACGCATTTTTTAAAACCACCTCACGTCAACTGGGCTTGCCCACCCTCGGTTGTGTAGGCTGACGCGTGCAGGTCTGCATTCATGAGATTCCTGGTTCATGCGCCTCCCAGACACAAATTTGGTTTACTACTTTTCAACCCAATCACTTATTAGTTGTGTGAGTCCTCGACCAACTTCTGGGCTGCCTTTGTGTAAGAGACGCTTGGTTTTTGGACCTACCGAGTTAAATGCCGCTTTCGCATGGAAAGTAAGGGGGAAGATAGACAGCAATGGTGTTTACGATTCTCCGCATGTATCATGCCACCGTTCTCAAACCAAGTGTTATCATTAAATATCGCGCGTGTAGTCTGGAGCACATCTTTCGAGCGTCATAGTCAAGCGCATTGGCCTCGGATTCGTTGCAAACAAACCTATTGGGAATGGATGGCTTCCGTAATACGCACCTACATGGGCATCGGTACTCGCATAAATAAGTGCCCTGATAGTATCCTTGAGTTTGTCGTGGACGCTCCTGAACGTTTGTTTTTCGCGCATGTGGCAATAAGTTCATTACCATAAAACAGTAAAAACCATGTTCTTAGAGTGCATTGTATATGAACATTTTGCTGCATGAAAATAAAACTAATTTAGTTCCCAAATGTTGAAAAGTTCTGAAATAAAAAAATTATTAGGATTGAATTACCCTGAAAACATTTATCGGCGGGAAATCCCGAGCTAGGTATGAAGGCAAATTTACAATCTGCGCGAAGCAGTGGAGGAGCTTGGACAGCTCCGTACTGTAATCCAGTAGGGTGAAACTGAATTTTGACATTTTGTTGATAGTAACAGGATATGTTATGCGTTTCGCATTCCTCCCATATACAAATGTGGCCTTTCCGTCCTCGACATTACCTACGAAGGACGCAGCCAATGTTTGCTGCCGACTTTCCAAAGATAGTTCGAAACACATGCGAACACTGTACGCGTAAAGAATACAGTGATCGCGAGGGCATCGTTACGAGAGGTATTCACGTTGAATTTCTTTTGGAGCCAACATTGCGATAGGGAAAATTAACACTTGCAAAGACTATAGGTGTAGCACGAATTATATCGTGAGGAATAGCAGCTCCTTTCCTAGTAGCAACTGTGAACCGCCTGTCTTCTTTGTGTTTTTTTTTTGTACCGCTAGATGGCGCTACTGTCCGACAGAAGGGACCCAAGCCTCCTAGTGAGCATCCTCAGCCTTGCATACTCACCACACAGATTTAAACGTGAGTGCGAATTACACGAATGCTTTTAAGATAATTTTATAGAGGCATTGCAAAACTGGTAAGCATAATCATTTAGGACTTCTGGTTTATGAAGCGTGTACAGTACTTTCGCACAGGGCGGCCCCTAATGGATCCCATATCCTTGAAGCATAACAGGAACCCATCGAGCAGCTATAGTATAGCAGAATTCTAGGCACTCAACATTAGGAAGATGAGTCGTGGAAGATGTGCTACCGTAAGAAATGGTGCGTTTGAGCAAAGCGATTATATTCACTGGGCATCTCATTAGCGCATGTCGTACACGATAAACGGTGCTGCCTGGTGAACAAGATTGAATGCGGAAATACTCTCTCACCGATTGAATCTATTCTCTGAGAAAACAGGCAGTCAGGTAGGGCCCGTTGGTGCTGCGGAAGCGCAGGAGGTCTCCCGGAATGTCCTCGCAGATATGCGTGTCGCCCCCACGGGCTCCAGGGTTGCTACCTGGAGAACGCGTAAGGATAATTCTTGTAACGTCGCCCCCGGCCGGTCTTCCTACTCGGCTTCGGCTGCCATTGCGCGCCGCGCAGCTCCGTCGCCTCCAGAGCTCTTCTGCTTCGTCTTCATCGGCGTTTATGTACACAGAAAGAAGATTGACCGGGTGTTCATTTGTTTAGTGCTGGTGACACAACCCCTAAAAACGCACTGCAACTGCCGTACGTCAGGTGCTGTCACGTAGTAACTATCAGCGCGAAGAGAGCTACCTAATTATTTGCAAAAATAAGCCTGCTATACAGTGTCCTGTTAGGGAGGTACAATTGCCGATTTGCCCGTTGAGATTTGACATGGGTAAGCTTGGGGGCGATACATAAAATTTCTTCCTGTTTTCCTAGGGTGCATTTTTGCCGATTACCGTCAAGTGAATTAGCTGTATTTGTTTTTATTAGATTGCTCTAATAGTCATGTAACTGATAAAGGCACCTGAATTAGGATGCTGTTCTCCATACCCATAAATGTTAAGCAGAAAAAGAACAATGCATTTTACGTAGGTATAATGTATAAGTATGGCTCTAACGTGCCCCCGATTGCGACGCCCGGGTAAGTTTACTGATGAAAATTCTGGGAAGAAAATTTGACGCCGATTTTACCACGCAGATGTGCAAAAAATGACATCAGTTGCGTAACACAAGAAATTTTAGTTGACTCACGCAATTGAGGCAGCACAAATTCCTTGTGCTTGGTAACCTTGCTTATCCAGCGCCTGCTTGCATTAAGACTAAATCTGGGAGCATTAAAAGCTGGGGCAGAGTTCTCTAACACACGGGCGTCGTTTTAAAGCAGCGTGGTAGTGGAATACATTCCTAAATTACATTCCTAGATTGCAGTTAATTCCCCCGGGATACATTCTTATATTTCGCGCCCCGGTCTAAAATTGACGTCGTTGTAGTTTGGAACTGTTTTACGCATTGAGTGAGCTGACAGGCAGACCGCGTTTCGGGTGTGGCGGCTGCTCTTTCTGGATGACGCGCTAGTCTGCCGTCGGAGGCCTTCAGCTACAGTACTTCAGCGAGGTGCTTTTGGTGGTGTAAGCCTCGCGCAGGCAGCCAACCGGTCGACTGCAGCGCCTTTACAGTAAAGTGGCCCTTTCTGCTACTGAGACATTTTTCTAAAAATTAAATTGTTGTTTCGGTGTTTTCTCCTGGAAATATTATTTCTTCTCATACTTTTTCGGGTTTGAATAAACTTATTCAGAAATTTTTCAACCATGAACAGTACTGTTGTTGTAGGGGACCCATACAGCTTTATAATAATAATAATAATAATAATTTGTTAATTGATCCATAGTGATAATACAGTTATTGTCGGGTCAGTCCAAGCCAGATAGGCTTGTCGGGCTGTACCCGGCAGTCAGAGGCAGAAACAGAAGGCGTATACATCAGTGCACTGAAACCTGCCGGTAACTAGAAAAAAAATAAAACTGAACTAACACGTAGCAAAGGAAGCATTTCACATTTCAAAACAGGTTTCACGGATAAATAATTTCAAAGATCGTTTTGATTGCACAGCAAATATGGCATCAGGAAGTGAATTGAAAGTGGCGGGAACATAATATTTTCTAACGAAGCGTCCAAATCGGGTGAAGCATCTGGGTACATCGAAGCGCATATGGTGTCGTAATGGCCTTGCAGGTACATGATTAACAAGGAAATCACTGTTCCAGAAATTAGCACAAACCACTGTTTGTAAAAATAAGTTGTCAAAGGAAGGCAAGTGTAACGCTGAAAAGGGATTACTGTCATTTGGAAGATTGATATTATAGGCGACACTACGAAGCATGCTTTTCAAAATGTAGTTGACCTTTAAACGCCACATAGTTGAACAATGATAGTAAACAGTAATGGCATATCATAAACAACTGTAAACAAGGACATGAAGAATCATTTTGCGAGTCTGGAATGTCATAAGATGTCGGCAGTTATAAAAAATGCACGATAATCCCCTGAGCTTACTACAGATATTAGTCAAATGCGTATTCCATGTCATATCATAGTCAAAAGAGATCCCTAAATATTTTACACTGTCGGAATACAAGATCGGGGCACAAGTGCAGGAAACACATGATGAAGGGTGTAGAAAAAGGGGTAGATTGAGTGAAATTTGCTTGTGCGGATTTTAAAAACATACGAGCTTTGTTTTTTGTGAGTTTACCGTGATGGAATTAACATCAAACCAGTTCATAACAGAAGGCACATCTTTTTGAAGTACATTAATTGATTCACAGTAAGCGAGGCGTGTCGACAAAAGGACAGTATCATCAGCGTATTGAAAAATACGGCAATATGTACCACCAAAGGCAGATCATTTGTGTAAAGATTAAACAAAAGGGGCGATAAAACGGAACCTTGAGGCAAGCCAGATTTTAACAATAATTTAGAACTAGAGTAATCACCCACACAAACAATCTGCGTTCTGTAGTCCAAGTAGTCCCTTAACAGTGCATTAAAAGGACCCCGGAACCCCAGAAGATTTAATTTTTCTAGCAAGAGATTATGGTGTACGGAATTGAATGCTTTGCTTACGTCAAGAAAGAGGCCACATTAAAGCTCGTTATTTTCGAACGCCGAATACAGCAAATCAGAAAAGTCTTCCAAAAGTGCAGTTGTGCATTTTCCCGGAGTGAAGCCATATTTTTCTCGCGATAGGACATCAAACTTTTCCAGAAAACTGGTCACGGTTATGAGAATATGTTTTTCAAGAATCTGGACAACGGTAGACACAATGGAAATAGGCCTGTAATTTTCAATTTTTTTGAATGAACCTTCTTTATGTAAAGGCTTTACGAGAGCAGTTTTTAGTTCCTTCGGTATATAAGAGTGTTCTGTGAAACTATTTATCATTTGCAGAAGTACTTCTTCCAACACCAAAAAAATTACGCTGCAGTTCGTGAACACGCACTTTATCGCTAAGGCTAAACAAGATGTCACGAAGGTTTGCTGCCGTATAGTAATATATACCAGAGGGAGATCTGGCCATCTGGCGCTGCAACCAGGGGCTGCCGTTAGTGCACCATTCCAACTAGCGACGTTCCTCGCCTACTTGGCTTGGCTAGCCATGTGGCTTCTTCTTTGTCTGAAGCGAAAATCCGTAAAAAAGGTAAAGTTTTTTTTCTTATTCAACGTGCATGAAGCTTCTAACTAATCACGATGATAATTCTTTTTCGAGGTTCAATTTTAAAATAACGAAACAACTTTGTATAATCTTTTACCTCGATATTGTTAGTTTTTTGCAGCCACAGCCCACTTTTCAGCCTGTTCTGGAACCTCGCCAAGAACAAGTGCAATGTGCCTGCTCGCTGCATGACAGAACACACGCTGAAGCGCGGCTCCCCTAGACAGTGGCGCCAGATTCGCCTAGACAGTGGCACCAGGACCATCACAAGTCCAACACTGACCCATGACACTTGTGGGGCACACTGACACACAGCGTTCCCCGATGATTTTGTAAAGGCTAAGCGCTAAACGCTCACGCAGTGTGTTCAGATGCAGTTATTAGTGTGCCAGAATACCTGGCGATAAAGGCCCTAAATTGAAGCCACCATAACGAAGACATTAGGGCTGATTGTACGCGCAAAATAAAGCTAGCTGCAGCCCTGTTATCGAATTTTTATAAAAGCACTTGCATTCATGGAGGCGGGGTAAGATTATTTCTTAAGGTTGTCCTGAAATTCTAGAAGAGGGTGAGGTATACCGCGACTGTTATTGTACAGTGCCCGTCAGTCATGTATAGGGCACGCGAGCGCGCGGCTCCACAACATGCTAGGGTCATCTGCTAACTTCTGGCTTGGAGATATCTTGTCAGTGAGCGTGCGTGAATCTCGTACAGCCTCGGCTTATCGCCGTTAAGTATAGGCCACTCATTTGGCAGACGCCACCACCCGCGAGGGGCGCCTTTATTTGCAGTGGTAGCCGCAAGCGGTTGCACGGGCGATAAGCGCGTCGTTTGACGCGATGCATTATCAGCGCAGGCAGTTCGGTAATCACACAAAGGTTCGATAGAAAGCGCTGCACGGAATACTTGCTGGGTGCTTTTCGTTTGGTCGGACAACGCCGCCTGTATAAACATTGCCTAACGCGTCGCAGGCTTTTCAATGGGAAGGGTAGGGACGCTTAGTTCAGGCACTCAGCCGCTATGTGGCGCGTGCCAGCGGATTAGAGTACCTGTATATAGCTCCCCTAGGGGAGCGATACACAGGAACTCTAGACATATCGCCCTACTTCACTGCTCGCGAGTCGCGAACGCTGCACCCACTTCTACGACGTGTGTCTGTCAGCATGCCTGTAGGGCTTCAAGGGCCGTTTCGCTCACATCGTAGCCGCGACGGGGCGATAGTTTTGGGTGCACTGGGGATCTCGTTCAGTGTGCGCTCGCTTCATACTTGCTGCATTTTCCCAAAGATAACTGACGGAGGCGGACTGAAATAGTGCAAGAACATATTAATTGTCCGATAGACATATAGCTAACAGAAAAACGATATTTTCGGATGGGGCAGCCATTACTTTACTGATATTTATCTCTCTGGAGTATTTAGAGAAGAAAAAATTGCGTACACATTTTTTTTCACGCGTTCACTTATACCATTACTTTCCAATAATATCACGTCGTTGAAAAATTTCGCAAAATTATAGAAAAAAAAGGATAAGCCGCTGAGGATCCCGCCACGCTGTCCTGGCGCTTCTACAGTACAGTCCTCCATTTTAGAAGCGCGTACCCATGCGGAGTGAGAACAGCAGGGACAAAACGAGGCCGAAATGCGGAGGGGACGGAGGGGGGATGCCATACTCAAAAAATGTCGGGGCCTCTGATCCATGTAAGCGCGCAAAGCCGGCATCACCCTACGGCAGCACAAGTGATTTTGCTTCGTGGAAAAGGCGGTTTTATCAGCGACAGACAAAGACAGACAGGCATGGTGAAAAACAAGAAGGCCTAGGAGCGCCTCCCGGGAAACGCTAAACAAACTTTCCACTTGTTTGCATAGTTTCCGAGAAGCGGCGCTGGTCGGCGGACATGAAAGCACGCAGGAAGGCTACGGAGGGGAAAAGGGTAGGAGAGAGCAACAAGAGAGTGGCTGTTTGGCCATTTTAGGCTCAGGCGTTAGGCAATGTTTATACAGGCGGCGTTGGCTCGGAGTACGATTCAGAAGATTGGCGCAGGTCGTTTCGATCGATTACGTAACTGCCTGCGGTGATAATGAACCGCGTCAAACTACGTGTCTATCTGGCCTATCACCGCTTACGGCTGTTACTGTCGAAGACATGCCCCCCCGTGGGTGGTGGCGTCTGCAAATTAGACTGGTCTATGCGAAAGCCCGCCTGCCGGACATCTGCCCACGCGCAATGGCACGCTATCTCCAACCCAGCAGCCTCCAGCAGATGTCTCCAGCACGCTCAGGGCCCATGCGCTCGCTTTCCCTATACAAGCCAGACACGCACTGTTCAAGGTATTATGAACACAAGACGTTTTTTAATGTTTTCGTATCCACCTTTGCCTCCTGGACAAAATATGCCCCGTCATTCTGACATACACATGAAGTGGCCAAATGAACATTTGTCCTGACGCCATCAAACTACTGTATTGCCTGGGCACATCTGCAGATTTCTGGCTCAGAATTTCTACCTCTCGGGAAAACGTGAAACCATTGCAGACCAGACATATTTCGAAAATATCAGGCAATCAAACCACTTCGGCATTAACACTGTAAAGAACTTTGCAGAACTCTCAATAGTTTTGCTGTATTTTTCGTGAAACGTTGTGGCCCATAACATTCAAAGGGATAGTTTCCATGAGTCTGGAATGTATGCAGGGATGTGCAAAGCTTGGAACTCCGCACAATGAAGGGTTTTACCCTCAGTATTAGCTGCGCGAAAATGCATTGCATTACACTGAACAACTCTAGAGTAATCACATCTGAAAAAACTGCGATAAGCCGGAAAGCTACGCCTGCATCAAGAAAATGTGTACGGCTGCGATCGCACACCTGCAATGAACAGTTTTGT
Source organism: Haemaphysalis longicornis (assembly GCF_048455015.1). Lineage (NCBI taxonomy): Eukaryota > Metazoa > Arthropoda > Arachnida > Ixodida > Ixodidae > Haemaphysalis > Haemaphysalis longicornis. Next base: position 207,720 of record NW_027526423.1, on the reverse strand, counting down.
GTCGTCAGCAAATTTATTTTTAGGTTTTCGCGGTCCGACGACCGAACACCTGGAGCAATAATCGCACCGTGCGTCGTTCGCCCTGCAGTTGAAATGATGTTCCGTTTCCGCACATACGTTTCCGTTCGCGTCAGCTCCATATTCACCTCTGGCCAATCTTTGCTGCTCAAAGGACGCAACTCCGCTAAATAATGTCGAAGGTGAAACGAAGCGCAGTAAGTCACCCAAACATTTTGACAGCAGAGCCTGCTTAAATTGTATAATACAGAAGTGCTGGAAACTATTCTTTCGCTAAAGCTGTCGTAATTTAAACTGAGCTCCTACACGAATAAGAACGTTCCATTTTGCTGGAAATTATTAAGAAGGCTGGCGTTTGCTCGCAGTTAGCAGGAGACAGCTGTGCCTAGGCAAAACTGGAAATGTCATTGTTCAATTGCACTATCGACTTTCAGTTTAAAGCAGTCGAACAAATAACGGCGTAGGATATAAGGTACGAAATTTCCACTCGGAGTGGAAAACTGAATGAACGGACTTCAATCACTCCTACTCTTAAAACGCGGTTAGCCTGGTGCTCTCAAAAATAACATGAGTTACGGTACGTACTCTAAGAGAGAGCGCAGTTTATTACACAGGACAACCCTAGGACAAAAAGAACGTACAGGACGTACAGGTCTTGCCGCGCTGTGGTGGTCCCCTGTAGTTTGAACTGAGTTTATTTTACAACAACGTCGCAGGAAGACCAGGAGTAAAGCTGTTGAAACAGCTTGAAGGGTACTGGCAACAATCTTCTTGTCTCCCTTCGAGTAGTCACCGATACTAACGAGCCCAACATCACACCATAACGAGTTATCAAGAGTGTCACTTGTGTGTTGTGGACTGCGTAGCGTGTTCTGTACACAGCTGGTGCAGATGTGTGAAATATTTTTGTTTTGTTTTTTTTCTTGAAACCTGCATGCTAAACTCGCGTATGCGGTTTGAAGGGATTTTTCTTGCCGGTAGTGAGGCATGACAACAACATCAGAAATTGATTGACTCGAAAGATTGATGTGTATTAAAAATACTACTATTACATTTGACGCCAGCTTCGCTCAAATAAGCTATGGAATTAGAAAAACAGGGAATAGTCTTAAGAATTACGAGCTCCTATTCTATACTAGAGATATGACGCATTAAAATATACTACGTGCTTCTAAGATTGGCTGCGTGCAACTTAGAGAGCGGTTATCAGTTTCAATCTGAGGTATGCACGCTTGGAATGTAGTGTATTATATTTTACAGCAGTAAAAATGGCGTGGAAAACAATAGAAGTTCCAAAATAACGTGTAACTATATACGCGCTGTATAGGGAACAGCCACCTGACAACGCTGTGAAACAGCGTCAGTGCGCGAACGATTTTCTAACACAACAGCGGCTGAGTGCAACAAGCGTTGCTGTTTACGCGAACCTCTTTGTAGCGTGATACCCAACGTCTCTTCAAACAATAACTATAAACCGTAACAAAATACGGCACGTGCGCGTCCGACCAGAAGTGAGCAGAGCAGAACAACTCACAAAGCAGCATCACTACTCCACACGGGAAGAGCGACGGGAAGCAAACGAGTTCTCACATGGCGTCCTGCATCGGGAGAAAAATTAGTTTCTGTTTGCGGTCCTAATGAAGTCCGAATGAAGTCAAGATCGTAAGTTTATTTTATATACCTGTCTAGAAAACATAACAGCTTACGGCACGAAACATCCACGTACACGGAATAGTTAAACTTGTAACCGAAATTATTGCATTGTGCATTGTATAAATCTGGACAAGAGCTGAGAATACCATAAAACACCAAATATTTTAACTGAAACGAAGTTTGACACGGTTGTTACTATGTTACCGTGAGCATGGTTCACATTATTCCTAAAAGCTGTATAACTAAACATGGCGATGCCTTTCTTCGCCGCAAGGTGACTTGGAATGTCGCTCGTTCGGGCCAGAATTGTTAAGTTCATTTCATGGCAACTTCCCCACACTCAAAACACCTGCTTGCGGAAACCCATAGACGTAATTACAACAAAGAATACACGAATGCCGCCCGGTACCCGTTAGTGCCATGTTCGTTTATATTTACAATCTGAGGTTTCCTCCCATGGAGTTTCGAATCGACAGGCATTGGTCCGATGTGCTGAGGTTTCTGCTGGCTCTTTCCAGCTTTGCACAGTAACAACGTTTGCGTGTCGCTGTCATGAATATCCAAATTGGCAGGACTTTTCTTTATGTATTTTAACTCCCCTGCATAGCTGTGCATTTACTGTATGGTCGTCACGCGTTCTTTGTTAACTACGCTAAAAAAATCAGAGTCCTTTCACTCTTGAAAGAGGGAATTCCAGCGAAGCTGCGGTGGGGTTGGATTTGCTTTGTTTGGGTTTACCTATTCCGGGGATTTGCTATGTTCAATTATATGTACAGTGGCCCCATGTCTACGCAACAGACTAAGGACACACACGACTATTGGGCAGAGGAAACGATGCTGTATTACTGCGCGGCTAGGCGAATCACGGCGCAGGCTCTAGTGCGCCGCACAGGTGGCGGACGGCATGGAACACACGGCATTGGCAATGTCGGGGGTTCGAAGGCACCACGTGAGGCCTGACCACATGTACTGACTCGGGAGAGAGGGGGCACCGGTCGACGGGAGTATACGCCTCCAGCTTTGCGATCGCTGCGCCGCCTGCCACCGCTTCTCCGCGGAGTTGACAGGATTAGCGCTGGCGGCCCATAGGGGTTCATGCAGTGTTTTGGTTCTCTTTCACTTCTTTTTGCGCTTCCAAGCGCTAAAAAACTTGTTATGGTGACGTAAGTAAGTAAACAGTGCGTTTAGGTCACTTCAAAAGCAGCTGCGTCTTGGTAGGGTGCTCAAACAACAACAATAGCTATCCGGGAACGCGGCTCTGCGTCCTTGTCGGCCGCTGTTACGGGCGTCGGTGACGGTAGCAGCATACCACCACTGTCACCTCCGAATACGTCCGGCACAAGTGAATTTTATTGTCGCCTAGTGAGAGGTGTGTCTTGCTTTGTAGCGCGGACAACGAATGCGGCCTCATTACGAATATATGCGTCGTAGAAAAATATATTTCGGGGATGCGATTACCCAATACCTCATAATAACTTGTGCCTTTTATAAGAATATAAGCCACGCGAAAATGTTAAGTATATTCCAAGGCTCTGCGCTGTGAAAGATGTGCACTCATGCCTTATAGCAAGCACCAAGAAAAGTGAATTAAACTACTGAAAAATTAATGGTCTGCAAGACCGAAAGAAACAAAATAGCTCGTACAGAAGTGAAAAAAAAAACTCAGTGCAGCTTCTGAAATGCTAAAGACGTTCGTATAAACTTAAGCCGGGTTGGACTTACGAGACCAACTAGTGTGCAAAATGCACTGCTATTTCGCGAGACATGGGGAAGAGAGGGGGGAGCGGAGGGGGACGCTTACGTATCGTGTACGATTGCGGAGCGAAATCAAGGAAAGAACGTTTTCGTAATCACACACACAAGCTACTCGTTCACGTCACTCTAGTTTTTACACCTCAACTAACAGCAGATCCCTCGGCGAACGCATTTTTTGAGGTATACAAGTTCAAAACGGATAAAAGGTGTCGTTAGAACAGTGGGATATCTGATAAGGCCTTCTGATTTCCGTTTGTGCTAGATTCTGCAGGCTACCTGCATCATATGACTATGCTTTGTAGAAACGTTTAGTTGCGAACGGGCATTACTGCAGAAGCCCTTCTCCGGCCTGCTCGCGGAGGATATATATATATATGAATGTTTGCGGGCGCTCAGCTCACGACAAGACACCCCAGCATTATTTTTTTTTTGTCGTGCGCAGATCCCGGGTAAAATTTCGGATTATCCATCGTACTTATTTCGTAGAATTTTCATGAAATTTATGTCCAGGGTAGTGATCAATATCTGAGGTATGATATTGGCAAGCATAACTGGCGTGCTGTCAGGTATGAGCGCTCCACTAAGTTATATAAGCGCACAAAACTGATTTACATCGTAGTGTATAGCCATGGCATGACCATCTGGGGAGATTATGCTTACGGAGACACTGTTAGTAAATTTCAGGGCAGTGGAATCACAATCATATTCATATGCATATCCCGGTTTCGCGACGCCGACCTGTGACGCACACCTAGCGCTTGTACAGACCGTATGTACCAGACTAAGATCGCGTCACACACATTTACACTCTCGTAAACACACCACATTTGTGAACAGAGTGACTGCTCCACATAAATATGTATTTCCAACGGCTACAAATGGTAAATCTTAGTCGTGAACGGGCCCCGAAAGCAATGGTGACAGTGGAGAGTGGGCCGGCGACTCCCGCGGCTGCGTTCGAAACTGTCCGCTAGGGGGATTTCAGTGGAGCCCCTACTAACCTTAACCCCTACAGGCCGCGCTCGAGCCGTATAAAGTGAACCTGTAATCATACCCTTAGATGGCCATGCTCTATTGTGCAACACGCAATGTGTGAAAATCAGCTTAGAGACCAATCTACTCAAAGAAGTACTGACACCAAAATTTGATGTTCCTTTTTAATTACGATAGTCTTTCTTGGGCTACTGCAACGCAGAAATTTTGGCCTTTCTCTATTTCTGTTCGTATGTCTGTCTGTGACTCGATTCTGACACCCGACCAAAGTGAAACTGAATCTGCGCAATAGCCTTATATACCCACAGCCAAATCTAGGCGTCTACGTCCGGTGGCAATCTTCGTACTTGTCAACATTGTTGAACAAGAAGAAAACTACGAAATTGTGAGGATGAAAATCAATTCATAAGTGATATTTGCAGTTTTCCTTCGTTAAAAAATTCATGGATGTTTGTTTTTTGCGATATCAAATGAAATCATACATCAACTGAAGAAAATCGTCGCCTGCTGTTGTCCACGCCACTATAGCTCTTGGAGAAATTTTAAGAACTCAAACGGCAACACTAATGAAAGGTTCCACTAGATGGGTTCCGCTTTCTGCTTGGAATTCACTTGGAGCAGTGCAACGTGGTTCTATAAACACTGTAGTAGGGTGCCTCGAATCACGCGCGTCTCCGCTGTACGGCAACGCTGGCATCGAGGCACCTGGCGTGGAGCAGTAGAACGCGGTAAATTCAAATTGACTTGAACAAGCCTCTAGCGTGCTATCTGGGGAGGAACGAGACGGAAGAGGAACGGCGCGAGGGGTGAGCGGGAAAGAAAAGGGAGGCGTTTACATGGCAGGGGTGCCAGTCAACTACCGTGTTGCGTCGGCATATGCAAGAAAGGAGCAGATACGCGGCAATTTTTATTGCTTTAATTAATGCCAAAGGGACTGGTGAACCCAAAACAGCACATTAAATAATTGAGCCCGCTATAATTAATTACATTCAACGGCCTGAAAAATCATAAGTTATGGTTTCCCGCGGTTCCAGCCCTGAACGCGTATGGCAGAATCATGGTATGTCCGCACCGTTTTGTGCGCATGTGAGAACGTTGTGGAGGACGGTGGAGGCGTTCTTTCGACCACCGCGCCGCCGAAGTTAAGCGGCTCAGCTACCTGAAGCCGTGAAGGCCTGCCATTGTGGCCGACATTTGTGCACCGTTTTGAATAAAAGCTCTGTTGGCGATTTCTATTGCGATTCGGGGCTATACTATTGGCGCCTTTTGCACGGGCAAAAAATCGTTTGGCGAGAGTGCCTTTCTGGGCAGCGGTTTATGCTGATAGCTCTGGCTACGTGCGTGAGTTTATGAACGCGCCAGCGCCCAGTCGTCCCAAGCTTGGCCTCACGTGTGAAGTGACGTCACGAGTTTCGGACGAGTGTTGGAGGCACACGGCTTTGTCACTTATTTTTCCTACCACGCAGTGATGCCAGGCCGATGTCCATTTGCGGCGCGCCATTCTGTGTGCTGTTCCGTTAGCGCGATAAATGAGATCAAATTGAAGTATGTTCCACGCGTCGCAGGCCCCTCATATTTCCAGCAGGGTATTCTGTTGAGAGAACTAAGAGAACTGTGTAATAATATTAACACGGAAAATTTGTATCAGTACCCCTCTAACCCCTCTAAGCCTCTAATCCTTTTAAGATAAAAAAGTAGGCCAAATTTTCTGCTGCTTCATTTTTAAATGCAGAGCATTTCAGTAACTCACGATGTCACCCGCGTTGACGTCCGTAGTCGTAGTCCGCACCCCTCCCCCTACACTATATAAAAAAAATACTATCCGGCGCCTGGTTTCGATCCCTCGACCCTGCGGGCGGAACGCAATGTACATGGTGCTCTACCCACTGCGCCACAAAGCCGACACAGAATGGGTGGCTACGAACGCGCCTTATATACTTGACTCATTCAAACTACGTCAAGAAGCTGCTGATACAACGCATTCACAACCACCAACTCCCCAAACACTAAACGTTAACGCAATACACCCACCCCCTATGCGACGCATTTACTCGAGTCCCCCTCGCGGGGAGATGGGCCCAATTTTCAACCCTATATTGTTGTAGTTGTCTGTGAAAAACCACATTTCGTTCCTCTTGCGCGTGTTTTAAGCTTGGTAAGAGTCATTGCATAGTGAAGCTTCGGCAGAAGAATGCCGGTGGGGGTGATTCTTCAATAAAAAGAGGTGCTTCTTGGAGCAGCACAGAAACAGATTTAGGGACGACATTGAATTTGTGTAAGACAGCTACTCGGACGTTGACATTAACCTATATTTTCTACAACATGAAAAGATCGGCCATAGCAACTGTCGTAATATTTCGTAAAAGACTAAAGGTTGCAGACAAAGTCAACAAGTACTTGATGTACTAGTTACGGGAAGACGTCAGGGCTCAAAAAGAAACGTGCGTAGCTTTCTCACTACTCGCTCACTTTCTACGCAATGTTAGAGGGTGTGCGAAATCAGAAAAAATTGCTCGCCATTAGGAAACAGCCAACCACCACGGTTGATTGATATGGACGTGGAGACTGCCGTATGGCACCGGGCGCAACGATCTCTTGTCAGATTTTCTAAATGCGGCAGAGATCCAAAGGCACGTACTCATACTGTGACTGGTCAGTGGCTGATGTTCTTGTCACGTGCATCATAAGTTGGCATTTTTAAGTGCGAATGCACTTCTTGAGCATCCCTGAATCGTCCGCCGCCGTCGTCCGCATAGCAACAGCTGCGGGTGCGCGCGCTCCTCGTCTTCCTCCTCGTCTTCCCTAGCAACGGGGGGAGATGGGCGCGCGCTACTCTCCTCCTTCTCTCTCCGCTCAGTGACTGCGGGTGTTGGGCGCCTCCTCTCCACTTCGGGCGGGAGAGCTCTCGCTCGCGTAGCGGGCGCTCCGCATTCCGACGCGTGAGGGCGCTCGTGTAGCCCTCGCCGTAACGCCGGGCGCTACTCTCCTCCTCCTCTCTCCGCTCAGTGACTTCGGGTGTTGGGCGCCTCCTCTCCACTCCAAGATCACGATATCCACCGTAATCGCGCAATCAACAACCGTGCATTCGCACTTACACACTCTCCCCCTCGGGGAAGTGCGAGGGAATTTTTTTTCTTTTCTCTTGGCGACAAAGAGAGGCCTTCCAAGTGGGCGTGGTAGCAGAACTTGGCTCATCATTCTCAGAACTCGAGAGAGAGAGAGAGAGAGAGAGAGAGAGAGAGAGAGAGAGAGAGAGAGAGAGAGAAACTTTATTGCGTGTCCGGCAGAGTGAATTAGGCCGTGGGGGTCGGCCCCCATCCCGGGCGGGTCGAGTCCGTAATGGCTTGCGCCACCGCAGGTCCTTCCCGCGGAGTTGTGTGTTGTAGTCTGAGGAGGTGATGGCTTCTCGCACTTTTGGTGGCAATTCTTGTGCTTCAGAGTGTGTTTGTAGGTGAGTGCAATCGTTGAGGATGTGCGCAGGACTCGAGATCATGGACGCGAAAATCCTTGAGTGGTTTATGGTTTTTCCATCTAGGGCAAAGCCGTCCGTCGTGCTCTGAAGCAGTCCGCCAACATCCATTGCATACCAAAAGGGGAAGTTGCCACCAGAGAAATTTTCGTGGCGCCTCGTAAAGGTGAACCGGACTATCAGACAAATTAGCCTTTTGCTTTCTTTGACTGAGAGAAGGTTCTAGTAGCTGACAATGAGAGTCCACAGCGCAGTAGACTGGTACCGACCGAGAGATAACCCTCTTAGTGACGCTTTTGGGGTGTGAGCGTGCTCCCCACTTCAGTAATCATTTCTGAGATAAACAGCGCGAAAGAACGGGACAACAGGGGAGTAGACTAACACAGCGCTGACTAACAACTGAAGTATTATTATCGCTAGACAGCAATAAATAGGAAAAAGGAGGGTGACACGCGACGCTAGAGTTAACAAAAAATGATTTACAAACAAAACACAAACAAAATGCCGCGCAATCTAAGCTGTTTATCTCAGAAATATGTACCAACTGGCCCACCTACAATCCGTGTTTCAGTAATCATGTTACAGTGAATACCTGAGTCCCGAGTAGGGAGCGGAATAAAAGCAACGCATCTGTCCGCTTTCTTTTTTTCCATGGAAATTATCTGTGTCCATTGCTGCCAAGAAAAATCTTTCGAAATTAGACTAGACCACACGCACGTTGTTGTAGTCGGAAACGTACCCTAGGAAAAAGAACTGAGTATTCTTGGCATCACTTTCGCGCCAAATACTTTCTTCCACTTCAATTTCGATGAAAATACCACATCCGCCAATATTTACGATTATAGAAGCGCGCAAGCCGGGCGGCAGGAAACACACCCGCGTGCAGCGCGAGCTGCGTTTGTTTAGGGAACTGCCTGTTCTCTGGACCATTGCGCTTAAATAGGTTGATAATTATGATGATGATGATGATGATGATGATGATCACTAACACAGGATAATGCGCAGCATTACTTTGTAGACAAGAACACAGGGTGAAGTTCAGGTTGATTCTGTGGACCGTACATCGGTTTAGTTGATCCCCACCCGTCTAAAGCGACTGAAATGACACGATTCCACACTAACTTACGTAAATATTGCGTAGAATTAATTTAAGAGAACAGGTTACAGCAAAAAAATCACTTGGGAACAAAAAATTACGCCCAGCTCCCCTCGCGGGAACCCTGGTGTGATGCGACGCTGAGGGGCGTTCAAGCGCAAGCGGAGAGCAACCGTCGACTGAAAGGCCGCCGGAGAGCGGCACACCGGTTATATGCGCAGCGCGCCCGAAGGAGAGGAGACCGCGGAAGAGAGAGTACTGCACATGCGCCGGCGCCAGTGCGTCTGCCGCGGCTATGACGCAACACAATCCAACACAATCCACTTTAATCCAATCCAATCCAAGCCAAGCCAAGCCAATCGAATCCAATCCAATGCCCCTTGCGAGAGGGTGCTCGCTATCGGAGAGGAGAGCGGGAGAGTGGCTGCGGACAACGGACGCACGCCGCGGACAACAACGGACGCACGCAGGAAGGACAGGGCCGCCGACAAGAGATGCTCTGAGCGACGCATCTAAAAACGTCACAACTGCTGGGACTTGAACCCAGAGCGTGGGCGCCAAAACTCAGGACTCTACCACTGCGCCACCGAAGCCAACGGGCGGAGCCCTTTTAGCAGTAGTTGAATACAGAACATAACCGTGTCGTCTGCTCCACATGATATTTTTGATTGATTGATTATGGGGTTTAACGCGCCGACGCAACGCACGCGATAAGGCGCGCCGTAATGAAGGGCTCCGAATTACTTTTGACCCTCTGAGGATATTTTAACGTGCGCTGAAATCTCGGACACACGGGCGTTTTAGGTGCAGAGCACTTTATGGGCTCGCCTTGTCGTCTTAGCTCGCCGACGGTCGATGCGACTGCCGCAATCAGGCGGCGCAGTAAGATAACGCCCCCAAGTAGAGCCTTCTGTACCGGGGTCAACGAATCACGCTGAGGCTTCGAAAACCACGCGGTTTAATAGTCATAACCGTTCAAACCTCGTGAACCACTGGCGCTTGTCATACATATCACCGTTAGTTAGCGCAAAGAAAATTGCAGGCACATATCAAGCAAAATCTGTGCATATATCCGGCAGCCCCACGTTCCTTTAGATAGGAACGCTCGTTGGGTTGGTTTTTACGATAGTAATCGAAAAAAGCTACCGCGCAAGAAAGAAATGGCGCATTCAAAATGGCACATAAAGGCTCCATCCGCGCAAGACAAAAAAACTCCCCCCACCTCCCCGAAGGGGATCGTGCGGAAATGCGAATGCATTGGGTGCACCGATGAGTGCGCTGCGGCAAGCAGTAACGGAGAGAGGCGTGCGCTCCACTGCATTTATATAAATTTTCCGAGCGCAGCGAGCGGAGAGAGGGTACGCGGAGAGGAGAGAGAGACCCGCGCAACACGCCCGCCCCGCGCGCGAGCTCTCTCTCCCGCCGAGCTCCGCGGATGCGAGCGCCCTCACACGCCCGAGCGCGCTCCTCCTCTTCACTCACTCTCCGCTACTCCGCCCGAGCTCCGCGATGCGAGCGCCCTCACACGCCCGAGCGCGCTGCTCCTCTCCCCTTGCCCTCCGCTACTCCCGCCCGAGCTACCACCTGCTCCGATTGCTAGGCACGCCACAGCTGTTGCTAGGGGCAAGGAGGAGCGCGAAGAGATAACACCTGCGGGCGCACGCCGACGGAGCACGACAACCCCCGACTAAGAAATGCATTCGCATTTAAAAAATGTCTCCAACCCACGCTGTGAAGGTGGTTGGAAAGCAAAGCTTTAAACGACACTCACAACAATTGCTTATGCGACATCACTTGAATTCACACAAGTGGCTCTGCAAAGAGTGAAACCAGAGATTCAGCCAGCCGTTACATAGCATTCGAGGGGGCGGCGTCCCGAACGCAGCAGCAGCGTCTTCCACGGCCGGGGTAGAGCGGCGGACGCCGCCGCTGTTGCCCGGCCGTGAGTCGGGAGAATGAAGAGGTAGAGGAGCTTCTTTCGAAGAGGAATACAGCGGATGTACTAGCTTGGGGCTACGCCACTGCGCGACACAAGCGCTGACAGCGAAAAAATTCGGCATGTGAACTTAGTGATTCCCATTTATACCTATTTAAACTAACTAGTTTAGTAAGTTTGAGAATTGCGAGAAAGCTGGGGGAAATTTTATGAACGCTATTTATCAGAACCAGTTGCTACTTTCATCTTTTGTAATACCTCTTAAAACACAACCGAATTGGTGATCACCAATTCAGAAAACGGAGACGCATTTGTGGCAAGCAGTGCGCAAAAGGTAGCGTTTCTCTAGCGGCCAGATGTCTGTATGTGGTTTGTACATTTTGTTTTCCCGCCCTGCAAACAAATCCTTAACGTAGTTTTGCCGTACGACCACTTAATTCCGTCGGGTCGGGGTTACCCTCAAGATGTTGTCGAACAAGTTAATGAAGCCGTGCGAAGGCACCGCACAATGGACGCGAAGCTGCACCAAAACGGGCCCAAAACAACCATCGCTAAAGCAGACAACATAGCCTTACCGCCGACGCCGGCGCCGGCGAGCAGGCACTTCCGCGAACGCCGCGCCATCTCTAGTTGGCTCCATGAGTGTAACACCCCGCCTCCCCCAACCCCCGTCGCCTCCGACGCGTTGGAAGTTTGTTGTCCCGCACAACACGAAAGAACTGTTGGCTGGTAGAGCTACAAGCTTGGCTTTAAAATTGCGCATTCGAAATTACCAAAAAAAGCTCCAGCATACGAAATTAAAGCAAGCACAAAAAGGAACAGAGGTCTCACTGGCGCAGTTTTTTGGCGGGGGACGCGCGAGCACTGTGAAGGCGGGAAATTTGAAATGCGGCACTGAGCGGATAACGGCGCTGCAGCCCATTGTGGCGAATCACTCCTTTGCACTTCCGACAGCTTTCACATTGAGTAGAACGGCTTTAATTTTTTATTATTACAAGAGTTAACGCCCTGACACTACACAGGAGATGTGGAGTGCTGTAGTGTAGGGCTCCGGATTAATTTTGACCGCCTGGGGATGTTTAACGTGCGCCACAAGCTCGAACACACGGGCGTTTTCGGTGTTCGCCGCCATCAGATATATGTCCATACAATAAAGCTAAACATCTATGGTCTGATCCACAGAATAGGCAGTGCGTTAGTTATACCATTGCCTGGTAATCCAACAATTTTGTGGTCCATGCTAACATGCGACTTGCTGCGCTTCTCGGCTAATTAGGAAATAACAATATTCACGCGGCACGCTCCTCATATTTCTTCCTACAGGTGTAAAAAAATATCGATTTCCATGTTTAAGACCGGCTTATACAGCGTAACCCAAATTTCCGTCGAGTTCGAGAGCGTCCGTAAACGTCAAAATGATCAATTTCTGTCAACAAAGCGCCACTTGGTGCCCTCTGTCTTTGAATTTAGCGGAAATGAAGAGCTAACGACCTGTTTCTGCTAAATTAAGCGCAGCGCTTTTAAGTTTGGCGCACTTTTTGAATCACAGTTGTTTTGCTTAGGCCCACAATATTGTTGATTTGCGGGTTAAATGGTTGAAGTCGGTGAACCCCTCAGTACGAATGCATTGCTTGTAAGACATTTTTCAAGGGGCCTTATAAAACATATAAAAATATAGAGCCTCTAAGCCGTTTTTCTATGTATTGTGAATCTTTTCACACGGTGAACGCTCGCCGCTGAATAAACTGAGGCGAGCACAAGACTGAACCGCCGGCTACCAACGGACAGTGTACATCTCCAAGAAAAGCTAATTTTCATGCTTCCCCATAGAGAACAATGTCCCCGAGTTTTGGTTCGACACGGGCGTTTTGGTTCGATTGGACATATACACCTTCGCTGTAAAAAGACCTGACAAGTGAAAACCCTTATTCGTTGCTAAGTACACTTTAGTTTAGTGGTGCTACAGTTCGGCGAATGTTTTTTTTATTCTAGATGAAGCCGAAAATTGAAAACGGCATTGTGCAGTCTCCATATCCTGACTGCGCCTCCAAGGAATGCAAGTCTATACTGACAGTGCTGAAGGAGATGGTGGACAAATATGGCCCTAAAATTGCCATGGTAAGCTATATATTTAACGATCCGAATAATGAATGAATGAATTAATTAATTAATGAGGGAATTAAATATTATTATTATTTATTTATTATTTAATTAATTTCAAACTACAAAGAAGGTCGGCTGAAGTTCCCCTATACGGTCGCGAAGTGTCTGGGATGAGACCCAAATTTTCTAAGTGCCATGCATCCAAGCAAAAACGGAAGCGAACGGACACATGTGCCCGCATACCCAGGACATTGCAGGCAGCATTTACCTATTTTCAAGCAATTTATTTCTCTGCTCTACTGCCCTAAATGTCGGCATATAAGGTTGTGGGGGGAGGGAGGGGGGCTGCGTTTCTTTCATTCTCCAGTCCTTAAAACCACTCGGAGCATAAATTAATTGCCCACTTCCGGCAAAAGAGTGTCGGCGTATGCTTTCGGTTGCACTTGGCGCAAAGTTTTATTCGTTTTTTTTTTTTTTTTTTGCAATCTCCGCTTCCTATTGCGCATAAGGGGCAGAATTTTGCGGTGGTTGTGCCAGGGCTGTGCATGCGCCTACGGTTACTACGTGCTTAGATTAGAGATGCAGCTGTGACAGTTACAGTACGCACCTGACAGCAGCGAAGAGAATTAGCCACACGTGGTGGAAACACGAGATAAAGAGAGAGTGTAAAACTACTTTATTGAGCAGAGCATCGGGGGAGTGGAGCCTTGTTACGGGTAGCTTTGTGCCGCCCTGGATGCTATCGCTCTCCCAACCAGCAGGAGCTGACCGCGAAGGCGGGAGCCGGACAGCAGATAGAGGAATTACGAGTAAAGAGGGCGCGTCTACGTTCGTGTGTTCTCTATTCTTTCACTCAGCAGTAGGGGCGCCCGGCGCGTGCCCTATGCGCGTCGGCAATGTCTAGCAACGGCGACGCGCCTTTGCCCTTCTTACTCACTCAACATTCGTTCCCTCAAAAACATTCAGAGAGCTCAGACGCGTCGGAATGTAGGCCTATTTCATTAAAGGTGGGTTGCGTGATCTTACATTAACAAAATGGTACTTGTGGGATAGTTAGGGCGGCGGATGAGTTGCGATCGCAACTCGTCCAATTCTCTGATTAGAGCGTGCATTTAGTTTTTTTTTTTAAAGACGATAGTCTTTCTTGGGCTACTTAAACCCAGAAATTTTGGTCTGTCTGTCTGTCTGTCTGTCTGTCTGTCTGTCTGTCTGTCTGTCCGTCTCTCTGTCTGTAACTCGATGCAGCCACCCGGCCAAAGTAAAATTGATTGATTGATTGATTGATTGATTGATTGTAGGGTTTAACGCGCCGACGCAGCTCAGGCGATGAGGCGCGCCGTAGTGGAGGGCTCCGGATTAATTTTGACCACCTGGGGATCTTTAACATGCGCAGAAATCTCGTACACACGGGCGTGTTTGCTTTTCGCCTCCATCAGAAAAGCGGCCGCCGCGGCCGGGAATCGAACCCGCGACCTCGTGCTCAGCAGCGCAACGCCTTAGCCACTGGGCCACCGCGGCGGGTCAAAGTAAAATTAATGGCGCAATAGTCTTATATACTCACAGCCAAATGTAAACGTTTAAGCCCAGTTTATATGTTCATACTTGTCAATATTGTTGAAGAACAAAAAGACATTACGCATATATAAGACAACAAATTAATACAGAAGTGATATTTGCAGCGTTCCTTTATAAAAAAATCGTACATGTTTGATTTTGGCGAGATTAAATACTCCATCAACTGAAGAAAAAAATATCACTCCGCCGTCGCCTGCTGTCCCCCGCGCCATATAGCTTCTGGCGGCATTTGAAGAAATCAACCGGCAACAGTTAGGAAAGGTTCCACTAGTTAGGTTCCACGTTCTGTTTGGAACGCACGTGGACTAGGGAAACGCGGTTCGTTCTATAAACGTTAAAGTAGGGCGACTCGATTCACGCGCGTCTTCGCCGTACGGCACCGTTGGCATCGAGACACCCAGTTTAGAGCAGTGGAACGCGGGAAATTTAAAATGATTTAAGCAAACCTTTGGCGTCTTTACCTTGGGAGGAGCGCGACGCAAGACGAACATGAGAGGTGAGCGGGAAAGCGAAGGGAAGCATTTACTTGGCAAAAGTCGGTAAAGACTATCGTCTTTTGACGACGTTTGCAACGAAAGGAGCAGATACGCGGCCAATTTTTAATTCTGTCTTGTTAGTCATAACAAGCCCGAACAATCAAACACAGGCACGTATAAAATTTGTCCAATGAGGTGGGTACTTTGGAGCAACTGAAGCCTTTAAGACATCTCTGCATGTATATCGGAGTGTCTGTTTAGCGTCCCTTTTCTCGTGTATATTGTCACGGGACGTGGCGGATAATCCCCGTGGCGCCATGGCCCACCACCAAGGATGGTGACGACGAAGAAGAGCTGTGTGCGCCGCGCTGCCAGGCCGGGCTCCCTTTTGGCATTATGTAAATAGTTCTTTAACCATTATGTAAATACATCGCTTCATCGCTACATGGTCCGTGTCATCTGCCGCCACGTAACAATATTGTTTCTCTGCATTAGAATCGGGGGGTTCTTCACCAACTTAACCAACCAAAGTATTCATGGAAGGCATACATGAAGCCTGACACGAGTTTGTAAGAGGAAGGTGGCTAGAAAGAGGACGGCGCGAGACATTCTTCCCGGCGGCGACGTGCTACGAAATAACCGAGACAACGATTAGATCATCGAAGATAGAGCGAGCAGGAAAGCGGAGGTTGAAGGTATATGGCGAAAAGCGCGATGAACGGTCCTCCGCAACGGCGCGCGACGAGACAACGCCACAGTGTATCACGCACCTTCATGCGTTCGCTAACGCTGCTATCACTACGCTAGACGCAGAAGGTATGCGCCGTCACCCAGAAGACTGCAGCTCACCCCGCGCACACATTTCACATCAGGGATTATTATAATCGTCAGCCAAATTTTTTTAGTGGGGAGCATGAGGTGGAGGCGTATTTCGGGAGCGAACCTGTTTGGCTTTATGCGGCAGGAAGTGTTTTGTTCTTCCTGGGCAAAATTAGGGAAGTGGCGTGTACGGCGTGAGAGGCGGTAATCGTGTAGTATATCATTGCAGCGTGGGAATTAGGATGTGGCGCCTGGTGAGGGTCGATGTGCTCTTCTGGGAACGCCCTGGACGTGACAAGCATCAGCCCCCATATTTATGCGAATAGGACTGACAGCTCCACTAAAAAACTTTTTTGGGATCATTTGACGACTCCGAAACAAGTGGGCAAACAAGTATCGACGGTTAAAAACGCATCTACCGAGCCCTCCCTGTAATTTTCTCAAACAGAGCGTTCCTAAAAATGCCAACACCCCAGAGATGCAAGGCTTATTTGCAAAAGGCTTGTTAAAAAGGACGTTCTGATGAAAAAAAAATGTAGCCCGAATTATACGACATGCGGAAGAACGACGGAACAAGCGTTTGTTCCGTCGTTCTTCGGTGTGTCGGTGTCTACGTCGTGCTCTAACTTGCCAACAGTTTGTTTCAAATCATGTTTTTCCTGTCCTTGTAAATCCCACTTTAGCAAGGACACGTTAACGAATGCCCTTAAAAGGGTAGGGATAGTAAGCGAAGACGGAAGGTTGTTGGGTTGGAAGATGAGGTGGAGGTGCGTTGCAGGAGGGTAAGTATTTGTCTGGAGTCTCTGCCAAGCTGTAGCTCCCTCTAGGGAGAGGCGCCAGTGTGGCCGTAGGAGGCTGCAGCGAGTTTGCTTGCAATGAGCCAGAATGTGTGCGTATAAACTCAAAAGGTGGGGTTGATTTTAGGAGGGCCCCGCACGGGGCACCTTGAGTATTCATGGTGACGGTGTTGGCGACACCGCGGACCCCGAGCCCCCAACATAAACTGTAACCTACCGTGGTGATGTGTTTAAAGGTGAAGGGTAGAAGCCTCAAACGGTGGCCGTCGGAGCCCAGGTCAAGCTCCGGCGGATGGGCTCCCTGTCTGTTCACCAGGCAGGGAGCTCCGGGACCTCTCAAGCTATCAGGGTAAGGTTTGAGAAGAAAGTACCCCCGTCCCCTGCTTCTATTACATGCCATATGGTAAATCGTAACCCCCCCCCCCCCCAAACATGATCGGACCTTGAAAAGGGTCCGCACCGAAGAATCTTTTCCACGTCTTCCTGCCATCAACTCACCGAAACCTGACAACTACCCACGTTTTTTGATAGTTGAATCGGTTGACAAATTCAAGCCTCTTTCCTCACAATCTGTATTTCTTGTATCTAAGTTTCTTGAATCTATCCTAGGCAACACATACAATGCTAAAAAACTAAGAACTGGCGAGGTCCTAGTTGAGGTTAACTCACAGAAGCAAGCCACAACTCTCATGAGCCAAACCCGCATGGCAGACCTGGATATCAGAGTCACACCCCACCGCAGCCTCAACAGCTCCCAGGGTGTGATATCTGAGCCAGACCTCCTAACCGAGACAGAGACCGATCTGCTCGAAGGCCTAAAAGATCAAGGCGTGACAGCAGTAAGGCGCATCGTCATTAGGAGAGATAACAAAGAAATAGCCACCAAACATCTGATTCTGACTTTCGACCGCTGCACACTGCCCGAGCATATCAACGCAGGTTTCATCCGTTGTTCTGTCCGGCCATACATCCCGAACCCGCAGCGCTGTTTCAAGTGCCAGAGGTTCGGGCATGGTACCAACTCCTGTCGTGGCAGAACAACATGTGCCAAATGTGGCCAGCATGATCATCTATCCGACAACTGCACAGCAACCAACCTTACGTGCCCGAATTGCCAGGGTCCACATGCAGCATACTCTCGCGCCTGTGAAAAGTTTCAACTAGAGAAGAAAATAATCAACATCAAAGTCACTGAAAACATCACCTTCCCCGAGGCGCGAAAGAGGTTCGCCTCTTTTCCCCTGGGGAGGTACGCCGACGCAGCTCGCCGGGGGGCGGAGCGGCGTCTGGTTTCGGCGGGGACCCAGTACCGCGAGTCGGACTTGGTCCCGCCCCCGCCCCCCCCCCCCCAGGGTTGCCTCTGGCAGCCCAACCCGCCTCCGCACCGCTCGCTGAGCCAGCAGCGGCTGTGGTGGCATCCACGTCCGGTGGGGATGCTGCTGCACCCACCGTTTCCCCCTCTCCACCGGCCCGAAGCACACGCGAGGGCCCGGACGAGATGGAGACGGAGGCGGTCGCAGCGACCCCTTCCCCCTCCTCACTGCCTGTGCCATCTGGGGTGCTCCCCACGCCTTCGGCACTGGCAGCGCAGGCAAAGAACACCCGAAAGGGTACCATGTCAAGGGGGCCCAGTCCGCTGGGCACCCCCTTGCCTTCAGATGACGACATGGACGTCGAGCCCTTTCGGCTTTCATCGCAGCGGAAGGAACGGGCTGCGACGTCCAGGTCAGTAGAGAAGGTCAGAAAACCCCTTCCAAGAGTGCAAGCCCCGAAAGACCCTACATAAATAGTCACACTCCAGTAGCTCTGAACACATAATAATGGGAAGAGAAAATATTGTTCAATGGAATTGCAGAGGCCTTCTGAATATTCTTGACGACGTTTATGAGATTCTGCATGCCAATCAGCGAAGTATAATGTGTGTCCAGGAAACACATCTGAATTCCAAACACACAAATTTCTTGAATAGTTACATGGTATACAGGAAAGACAGGGATGGCTGCACACACTCTTCTGGCGGTGTTCCCATAATCACCCGCAAATCCTTAGCATGCCACCCTGTCACCTTGAACACCGTCCTTGAGGCTGTAGCCGTCCGCACAATAATATTTAATAGATTGATAACGGTATGCTCCATATACATTCCTCCTGATGTTGCACTTACGAGCTCCGACTTCGAGGCGCTGGTAGACCAGCTGCCCGAACCATACATCCTTACAGGCGACCTTAATGCTCACAACTCTCTTTGGGGCTCTTCCAGAACGGATGCCCGAGGTCGCCTGATAGAGAAATTCCTTACATCTTCTGGAGCATGCCTTTTCAACAATAAACAGCCTACATACCATAACATAGGTCACAACACATACTCATGTATTGACTTGGCTATTGGCTCCGCAGTTCTCTTTCCTCTTGTCGAGTGGGGAGTGGGAACTGACCCATATGGTAGTGACCACTTCCCCACCTCACTTAGATATATAGGTAAAGGCCCAAGCAGTTCATCTTCCCATAATAGGTTCAATGAAGCACGAGCTAACTGGAATACATTTACAGAGACATCCAAACTACACCACACATCCATAGGACACCTACACGTTGAAGAAGCTACCCAACTGCTCACGGCGCACATCCTCGACGCCGCCGAAAAGTCCATTCCCCACGCCTCTGGTGCCCCGCGCAACCAGCGGAGGCCGTGGTGGAATGAGGACTGCAGGCGGGCGCGAGAGGCCCAGAACAAGGCGTGGGGTATCCTTCGTCGGTACACCACGTCGGGAAACCTCCTCTTGTTCAAACGGGCCAAGGCGTTAGGAAAACGTGTGCGCCGTGAGGCAAAACGAGAGAGTTGGCGTATATTCATAACATCAATAAACTCCTACACAGACACAAGGAAAGTATGGACACGAATACGCAAACTCAAGGGACAACAAACACACAGCCTGCCTCTGGTCAGCACTACAGGGGACACACTCGAAGACCAGGCTGACACACTCGCACAACACTTCCAACACGTGTCCAGTTCAGCACACTACACAAACACTTTCCTGAAACATAAAGCCTGTTGTGAAAAGAAGTCCCCACGCGACAACAACAAATCACAGACTTCTTACAACTCCCTGTTTTCATTACATGAACTGAGGGCTGCTCTGAGCACGTGTAAACCCTCAGCTCCAGGCCCAGACAACATTACATACACAATGATACAACACCTACACGCAGACACACTTGAAGCACTTCTACATCTATATAATAAAATATGGCTTTCGAGGCACATTCCACACTCTTGGAGGGAGGCCATTGTAGTGGCTTTCTTGAAGGAGGGAAAGGACCCGTCGTCCCCCTCAAGTTATCGTCCAATAGCCCTGACGAGCTGCCTGTGCAAGCTCTTCGAGAAGATGATCAATCGCAGGCTCGTGTACTTCCTTGAGTACAATGGTCTTCTCGAGAGCTGCCAGGCAGGCTTTAGGGTGGGGCGATCGACAAACGATCAACTGGTTGCACTTGATTCATACATCAAGGATGCCTTCGTGCATAAGCAGTATTGCGTAACTGTCTTTTTCGATCTCGAGAAGGCCTACGACACCGCTTGGCGTTATGGGATCCTTAGTGACCTGAGGTCATTCGGTCTTTCGGGTAATATGTTGAACACCCTTGTAAGTTATTTGTCGGAGAGAACGTTCAGAGTAAGAGTTGGTTGTGCACTCTCAAAGGTTCACGTCCAAGAAAACGGCGTGCCGCAAGGTGGCGTGTTGAGTTGCACTCTCTTCATAGTAAAGATGAACTCTCTTGGAAAGGCACTGCCACCAACAATCTCTTATTCCATGTATGTAGACTACGTGCAAATATCTTTTAAATCATGTAATATGTCAATATGCGAACGTCAAGTCCAGCTCGGTGTCAAGAAGCTTGCCGGCTGGGCAGACAGGAATGGGTTTAGATTGAATCCTGCAAAAAGCTCCTGCGTTGTGTTCTCCAGGAAGCGCGGGGTCCATCCGGACCCAGACATTACCCTCAATGGCGTGTCGCTTCCTGTGAACAAGGAGCACAAGTTCTTAGGTGTTGTGTTTGACCAGAAACTCACATTCATTCCACACATCAAGAAACTTAAACATAAATGTCTGAAAACAATGAATATACTTAAGGTTCTCTCCCATCAATCGTATGGTTCCAACAAAGAACTCCTACTACGGCTCTATACTGCTTTGGTTGGGTCTCGTTTGGACTATGGCAGTGTGGTGTATGGGTCGGCGAGCAAAACGGCGTTACGAATGCTTGACCCAGTACTACACTTGGGGCTACGGCTTGCGTCGGCTGCTTTTCGCACTAGCCCTGTCAAGAGTATGTATGTTGAATGTGATAAGTGGAGCCTTGAGAACCAACGGACGTACATGGACTTACTTTATGCTTTTAAAATTTCATCGCTGAATAACCATCCTTTTTATCCTGTCTTTAACGACACATCCACATCTGTGCTTTTTGTAAATCGCCCATCCGTTCCTCTGCCCTTTTCACTTCGAGTGAGAGAGCGAGCCTCGGATCTGAGCGCTTCGTTTTTAGACGTGTACAGATCATCCTTTTCAGACATTTTACCTCCTTGGAAAGTTCGTCCTGTTTCCTCCGACCTTTCTTTTATGAAACTTGACAAAAATCGGGTACCGCGAGCTGCTATACTGCAGCACTTTCTGTCTCTGCAGTTTAAATACCCACTTGCAGAATTTTACAGTGACGCGTCTAAAACCTCCACCATGGTCTCCTGTGCTGCTCATGGTCCGAATTTCAGTGCAGCCAGAACCATGAGCGTCCACACAACAATTTTCTCAGCAGAAGCATATGGAATTTTATTTATTGTACGACACATACTTGAAAATCAAATTCCAAAGTCTATCATCTACACAGATTCCTTGAGTGTTGTTCGCGCACTGTCATCGCATACACCCCCCAAAAACCACATAGTTAATCTTGTATTTAAATCTATCATGTCTGTGTATCCGCGGAAGCATCAGCTGCTCCTCTGCTGGGTCCCAGGACACGCTGGGATCGCTGGAAACGAGTTGGCAGACGAGAGGGCAGCTGCTGCTGCACTCAGGAACACTGTAGACATAACAACCGTACCATATACAGACCTCAAGCCACACATAAGACAACACTTGCGTAGAACATGGCAAACACACTGGGATGAACAGACAGACAACAAACTACATGTAATAAAGCCACACTTGGGACGGTACACATCTGACTCACACAACAGACACACGGAAGTCGCCTTGGGTAGGCTGCGGATAGGGCACACCCATGCGACGCACTCGTATCTGCTGACGGGATCTTCTAGACCCCAGTGCAGCAGGTGCGGAGAGGCCCTATCCGTAGTGCACATACTAATCACATGCAAGGCACTTCACACAACACGACACAAACACTTCAGAGAACTCTACAGACAACATATTCCCCTACATCCATCGTTTTTTCTAGGTGACGAAGCCATTGTTTCTGTTAAACGTGTGTTTGAGTATTTGTCAGAAGTCAAGTTTTTAAACCTCATTTCCTATCGCGCATCATGAAATCTGGCCCTATACACCAGCCATGCTCATTGTAGTTTTGTGACTTTACTTTTGTTTTTGCTGATTTTACTTAGTATTTAAGGTTTCACCCCTATCATCGACTATTGTTTTGGCGCTCTTTGCCCCAGTTGGCCTTGCGCCATAAACATCCAACGATCATCATCATCGATTTTAGGAGGGGGGGGGGCAGATTGGCCGCAGTCGGCAAGGGCTCGGTGTATCATATCGCGATGCGCGGCGTGGGGCGCTACATTGTCAGGGATGGCGGCATGTCCAAGGGCCCACACCGAACATTCGCTCAAAGAAAAACAACAAATACAGAGTTTCCCGAACTTCGTCGGTGTACAGGCGCTCCCGGACGAACTAATTTGTTTTTTTTGCCGTAAAAATAAACAAGATTTGTTGTTACATTTCTAAATCTCACTGTGATAAGGACGGAGAAAAAAGTGTGAAAAGTTCATTGGGCTGAATTCTGATTGCTTCGGTCATCCCCTTTTTATTTCCAAGAATTATTTTTTTCAATCACATTGTTTGTACCAAATTTGTCTATTTTGCTTTTGTTCTACACGACCACCACATCGTGTGCAGACCCACAAGGAAGATCAACTGACGTACCCTGAACTCTTGACAAGGATCCAAACATGCGCCGCCGGCTTTCTCAGCGAAGGCATTGGCGCAGGTGACCGAGTTTACGTGCATGTCGACAACGGCATCGAAAGCTTCTCAGCAATCTGCGGCATGCTCGTCGTGGGAGCAACGTTCGTAACCTCAGCCGTCTGGTTGGACGCTGGTAATCAGCCGGCATTTTAAAGCATTCACCTGTTGCAACCAGTACATTAAATATACGTTTTTCTGAACACGGTTTTGGGGCGGCTGTTTGGCACCCCAGGTTGTACTTTGATATTCAGAAAACGTTTTATTCCTGCGTTATTCTGTCAATAATTAAAGTAATGTCACATTTTTAGTAAAGTCCTTTCGTTGGCGGTGAAACTTATGTTATTTCAGCAAGAATGCCGCGTATGGCATTTACGTGTCTCCGGGAGTCGAGCATATTGTCACGGGGCATAGTGGAGGGCAATACCACTCAGCGACATTAAACAGGACCAGTGACGACAACGAAGATAAAGGGGCTGGTAGACCCTGCGCTGGCTGTCTGATCGCCATTATGTAAATAATGTAAACACATTGTACCCCTTCTTCATGGTTCGTCTCATCTGCTCTGCCGCCAGGTCACAATATTCTGTCTGGTGAGAACTTTGAAGGCCGAGCTGTTCTATATGGTGTACGACAGTGTCTGTGGGGTTAGAATACTTCTCGAAGGAAATAAAGGTCCCTACAGAGGTGGGACGCGGTGTTTAGCCCGACATCTGCAAGTTGAGGGTAAGATGGCATTCGCTCACTACTGTTTAACAAATGGGGAATTTATGAAGGTTATTCGACCGCATTCATCGCTTTTACAAGTACGCTAGTTATCGCCGAAGAAAACGAGCACTCGTAACCAGCGCCTTGGAAGCAGCGTAGATTGCCGGCCTCCGGGACATAGGAGGCTAAGAACACCCCCTACCTCCACCTTACGCTGAATAAAACGTCTGTAGCACTCACTGAAAGGCCAGCACTAGCATGCAGCCGGAACAGAAGATTGCGTCTTCTGCACTCTCGTCGATAAATCTGCCGTAACATAGACCACGTGAATGAAAACACTATTTTACCCGCTACCCATATCCTGTACCAGCCACGTAGGGTTATGTACCGAAGTTGTGCAAAAAGAGCAAGCGTATGCACCCAACGTACATGTAGCAATGTAATAGATGCTTCCAATTCGTCTGCGCTCGCTAAACTGCAGGTTCCACCTGTGCAGAGATGGTTGCTTGGGTTTGGGGGAGCAGAGCAGGTATTCGGTTATTTGCTCGTCTATTTGCGCGGGGGACAGAGAGTGTACACAAAGAGTCCAGCTTTCCATGCAGTCGCACCAACAGGTTTGGAATCGCCAAAGAATTCTACCCGTTGTTCTTAATGGCTTCCCGCGCACTAAACAACATTGAACGTGTTTAGGGAGCTCGAGCCTATCTAAACCACATTAAAACCATGTTTGCATATTCTAAGAGACCTAATAATCCAATATTACATCAAATAGACCTAATGCAAAAAACCCTAATTAAGAGCCACCGCCCCCCTTCACCGAGTGGCCCCCCGTCCTGAGAACGCGTAGTGCGTTGCATCATTGTCCGGCGTTACTCATGCCACCGCTTAAACATGGATGTATTAGATTATGTTCCCAGACAGAAAACTGTTCAGCGGAAATTCATGTTTCTAGGAATATCAAAAATATTTGGGCCCAGTGGCAGCCCAATCAGCGATGGCGTTTTCTTTCTTGCAAATTTTGAGGCGCCTGTACACTTTGCATGCCTCTATTTTTGCTTTCAACAACGAAATCAAAGCTGTCAGAGCAAAACGAGCAACGTCGCGCAGGTAAACCAATGCGCATTCCCGGGGGAAGGAAAAGCAGACACGCGTTTCTTGTTCCGTCAACGCAATATCGCGTTTCTTGTCCCACCTTCTCTCGCCACAACGCTAGCACACAGCTTCACGAACTCATCTTCCAAAACAATTTACTAAGCGTTTCCCCTTTAACAGATGTTACCAAAGACGAAGCCATCCCGCGTGCGGCGGGCGTCGGGTGCTGTGTTTTCAGCCTTCGTCGCTTCTTTTTCAGTATACAAGTTAGTCGGTTTACGTTAGTGTAGACAGCATGTAACTTGTTTATTCCGGGGACACGTCATAAACACTCCAAGAAGTTTTTTCGACAACATAAGTACTTATCGGCCTTTAATATATAGCAGATCAATGTTAAATTCCAATCAATTTATATGTCCCGCACTTGCAGTGTTCATTTTTTTTCGGAACCGATGAAGGGACACAAAATGAGATAAAAAGTGCCACAACTTGCCTAGCGGGTTATTGTTCCTTTCGAAGCTAAGGGCACTACATAGTGTGGTTGTAGCTAGAACTGACCCTTTCTGGTCTCAAACTACCTCACCGACTATGTGAAGGAGTGCCACTGAAATGAAGACACCCACACAGCCGGCATAACACGCGCGTGCCTTTTCCATCTGACATAAGCATCGCAGCCAAGAGTACCGCATCCGACACGCTTGATTGACATTTAACACAGGTAGAGCCTTTAGGATTTTGTTCCATCTGCACAATGAGGCAGCAACAATAACAGGGCTCCGTGCAGGCGCCGTCTGCGGCTTTCACACGTTCTTACATTGCTGTTAGATTACATTCTTATGTAAAAACCCTCCACATTGAAAGCCTTCACTCCGACGTGATCTGCAATGATTGAGAGAACCCTAAATAATGGTTGTTCGAACACAACGTTGCAGACGAAATACACAGACGAATGAAAGAAGCCTGTGCAACACATGTGGTTACTGAAGAAAAATATGCACACCTTTTTTCCTGGATAAAGGAGCACCACCCCCTAACGGTAAGTACTTCGCATGTTCATTATTAAAGGTGTTCATTGGCTCCGCCAGGGCATACAATGTAATCTTTTTGTCTGAAAATGCACAACTACACATTTTCAGCCTTGTGATATGATCACATCTAACCAAGGTACTGGCGGAGGAAATATTATTTTACTCCCCAAACCGTCATTATGTTTGTTTTACTCCCCTTTCGGAAACCGCCTACCGGAAACCGCAAATCACCATTACTCTCGCAGCCCCCACAACGCCGGGCGGCTACGTCACGGTAATAACAGATTGTCAGCAAGCATGCCGCAATAGCCACACAGCCGCATATCCTCCCCCGCTGTCAAGCTTCTTCAAACAGTTCCAGTGCTCCTCTACATCCTAATCGCATGGACATTAGGATACCTCTCCCTCCCAGGAAATGACGCGGCTGACGCCGCTGCCCGCGACGTCATTTGCCGGGATTTCTTATTGAGGGCGTACGACTCGGCAGTCCTACCCCTCAGCCGTTTCCGCTTGCTAGACTAAAATTCTCTACCACTACCGACACAGCCGCTTCCACTATCTTTCACCCTACCCACCCCGTAACCCTCACGACACCCGCATTTTCCGGATCAAAAACATAATTTAATACCTCATCGTATACCATTACTCTCATATCCGATACCTCTACAGCTGCCCTTCTTGCCGGACTCCCTGCACCATGCACCTCGTTGTGTGGCAATGCCCCTAACGTCCAACGCCCCTTGCATTCAGTCTCTAGAGCAGTAGGAGGGCGGACTTCCCAGTTCGC
This sequence comes from Haemaphysalis longicornis, assembly GCF_048455015.1. NCBI lineage: Eukaryota > Metazoa > Arthropoda > Arachnida > Ixodida > Ixodidae > Haemaphysalis > Haemaphysalis longicornis. The sequence goes on along the minus strand of NW_027526423.1, from coordinate 181,209 downwards.
GCCCTGAATTTTAAGAACATCCGATCCTATACGGTCCCTGTAAGCGGGGGCAACTCTCAGCTGTCTGGATTCAGGACAGTGCATCCGCCTTCTGTTTCTGTTATTTATTTGTACTCGGCTCCAGTAAAAGTTTGCTCACTCACTTCTCTATGCGAGCATTTTTTTCCCACCCAGAATAAAACTTTATGTGTGGCCTTTTTAGCCTGTGACAAAGATATTGTCTCCGTGACCGTCACAATGGTGGTGTAAGAATAAATAAATCATTGAATGTCGAAAACCTACGTATGCGCGAATATGTACATAAAATGTGCACCGGTACCACCATTCTGGACAAAAACATGATTCAGTTTTTTATCGGAAAGGAGTGGCGGAAGGAGAGAAAAATATCTGAAGTTAGTTACGGCGTGCTTACCATAGTCTTTAGAAACTCCACTTGAAAAAATTAAGATAACGAATAAATTTAGCACCCTTGGTCCATATCAAATTTTCAAATGATATTTTACGTTTCATTGGTCACGCAGGTAGTTCTGCAAAATGCTTCGGAAACTCAATTCAGAAAGTATCGCTACGGTTATAAAAATTGACACAAGCATGCAACCAAAATTTTGTTAAATTAACACGCAGAAAAACGCCTTTTCAAGTTATGTGATGATACACGGCAACAGGTGCATAATTATTACTTTCAAATACAAATTGCTTGTGATAACCCAAAATGTCGAAAAGAAATTAGGGAAACATTTTTCGCGCTGGGCTGGGATTAAAATTATTTTATACAGTACTCATTTCCGCATTCCGCTTGCTGCACCGGCTCCGTTCAAAGTATTCAAAACGTATTTGAAAAATTGTTTAGAAAAGTAACACCAGTAGTGCTTTTTTTTTTCACATACTGACAATATTCTACGTGATCTTCCCCAGGGCGCGTTTACCGTACGTGAGCGAATACCGGGTTTCAAGTGTGTAAGGGACTTTTATCTCACAGCAAGAGTACAAGACATACGAGAAGGGGCCTGCACTTTTGTGGACTGGTCGTCTGGAACTACGGGCCTATCGAAGTGGTCAGAACGCCCTGAGAAATACTTTCTGCAGCAAATTATGTGCAGCGAGTAAGTATTCTTCATGGAATCTTCACAAATCTTTGTCCCCAGCAAAAATACCCTGAAAGCAACACTGATTGAAATAGCGCAAGATGGTTGTAATCGCTGAACGGGCATAAGAAAGCAGGCTGCACAACATTACCGCCAGCAAAAGCGTGCTTACTGCCGGGTCGAGGCCTCCCAGGCAAACATGAAAAACTACCATTCAGTGCTGTCTGAACTCACTTTCTGTATAGCCCCCTTTTTCTTCATCTCACCCCGAAATTGAGGACTCTGTATTTTTCTATTTGCCGTCCCTCACTAGGTAACCAACCTATTACCCATACGGTCTATGTGCATTTCTTAGCGTTCCGTGCCATCCCAACTCTACTTTTTTCTACTAATGCGACACCTACAGATCATATATTTTACCTATGTGAAAATGAAGCTGTCTGAGGTTGTACATGAGCGGCACTTCAGAGCGCTGATTCAGCCGTTATGTCGCTTGCTTAGCAAACGAAACTGCAGCTGGTTTTGAGGGAGCCAGTGAAGGTTTGAGTAGATGCGGTGGTTTGTTTGCTCTGCATACTTGGACGAGAAGCAGGGAAAGTGCAAAAAAAATCAGGGAAGCTTGTACTCGAGCGCAAGTCTCAATGGCGAAGCTGTTGCAGGTGAGCGATACATATGTACGTTTTGGTATCATTGTTTATTTGCATAGTTGCGGTGCTACTAATCGTCGTCATATGCATCGAAGAGGTTGTCCTCTTCTTCGCAGTGATTGGTAGATGCAAAGCCATCAAGAGCATTGTAGACCGCCTTCAGCTCAACTGGGGAAGTTTGTACTTGGCCGCGCAAGGCTTTAGCCAAAGCCAAGACGCAGGATTCCTTTGTACGGGAGAACTGAAGGACACATCACCACGCACTTGTAAAATTTTTAAATTGGTTATTTAGATCGTTATTTAGTTATTTAGCGTGGCACAGGCGGCCGCTCCGACCGGAAATCCAGCTATGACGTCTACCGGTCGGTTTTCGTCTCCCCTCTTCGGTATTCTTGCATCGCGTGCCCAGATGGAGGCGGGACATCCGGTCCCTTTTGTTTACGTATTGCACCTCTTCTATTGCAGGTATTGCGAAAATATTCCGTTCACGGGAACCATTCAATTCGTACTGGCAGCTAGCCAACTTTTTTCTGACTTCTGAAACCTCTTCCCTTCCCTTTAACTTTGACTTTTGGTTTGATTTGTACGAAATGCCGAAAAGCTTGGTCCCACCCCTGTTATCGTTAGGGGAAGGGTTGGTTGGCTTCTTTAACTAAGGAAATAAACAGGGCTTACTTGACGAGGCACACATTGAACGGACAGAATCATCAGACATACCACTCAAACAAAGGCAGTTTCGTTTCAATGGACACAATGACGCACTAGTGCCGCCCTCATAGTACCGCAGGGTGGTTTTCCTTAAGTCTATCACGCCAGTATGTTAGACTGCTTCTTAACTGTGATATTCCACTACTTGCCACTTTGCGCGCCCCATTACGCCGAGAAATGAAGACACGCCCAAGTCTGGTTTTGGTTTATCACGTGTTTATTTAAATGCCGACCATGCGGCTTCGTAAAACTACCGTCAATGGACGGGCTGCAGAGTAGAACGGACGTTGACGCTTGCACTAGGCCTCGCTGTCCCCTTTTCCGCAGAGTTGCCGGCATAGCGGGGGCGGGCAGTCTCTCGGCGATGGTCGCGGCGCTGTTCTTCAAACGCGACGTTAATTCTGCATTTCCTCCATTACACTTTTTACGTGTGCACTCCCAGCATACTTTGTAGCGTCCCATCGATGCTGCGAAAGCGCCAGACGTCCCTTTTCTTTTACTCCCTCAGCCTTGAATCGTGTACTCTGCGTGCCGAAGCTGCGAAAGTATATGTAGGTCCCCACCGCGTGCCCCACCGAGATCAGACCGCAAGTACTCCTCCTTATCTTGCTCCCAGCTGCTCTACTACTGTTTTTTTTTTTTGCTCATGCGCACTGATTTATGCACTGCTGGGAACTCACAGATGTTTGTTCTGGCATATACAGCTGCGCTTGTTAGGCACCTTGTTAGGCACATTATTAAAGTCATCTAATCGTAAGGATTAGTACAGGCCGTAAAATATAACTGTTCGGGAACAATGATAGCAGACTTCAAGAGCTCATTTCCGAGCCACCACTTTCCCTACTAACTGCGACGTCGACATACGAGTAAATAATGTACATATTCTAACCGAAGGCCATTGTCCAATGACAATGAAATCATGTGCACGCCAGTGGACTACGACGCAATATACGAACCTGGAATTCTGACCGACGGGATAAGGGGGATTGCCCTTGGCGATGGCAGCATCAGCCAGGGCTTATCGCCGATTTACCAATTTTTATGGCCAGAGAAGGCATGGCTCGACGAGTAGTGATGTTCGCGTGTTGTCAATCATACGAGAAGGATTAGTTAAGCTCGTTAATTTTCGATAGTTTTGGAATACCCCTTGATTTGTGAGTCACGTGTGGCGCTTTGATGGCACACGACATTATTTAAGATTTGGTTTCACTTCATTCTTTCGTGACATCTGCTGTCTTGTGGAGAGCTCCGTCTGTAAGCGAAATAATAAATACAGAAATACTAGATAAAGTACTGCCTATATTTCCGAGAGGGGTCCGTGACAGCCATGTTATGTGCTGTGTGAATTTGTTGGCGCGTCGTTTTAAGAGTTCAGTGTTTTGTGAGTCACTTCTTGGTTTTATTCTAGAGCTGCCCAAGTGCTCAGCGCCGATGACACATTTCTTGGGTCGCTCAACATTTCCTCCTGCCTTGGGTTTGCTCTGTATTTCCTTGCACTTTATGTGGGTGCTCCAGTGACGATAGTGGAGTCCTTCTCGGCTGTTCAAGAAATCTACGAGGCCGCTAAAAACCTCCAGGTAGGTTTTAGAGAAAATACAGCAGATTTCCTTCAGCGACTTAAAGGAGCACTGACACCAATTTTCGGCTTTAATATTATTGCACAGTTCGCTTCCTTCACTCAACAGAATACCCTGGCTGAAATATGAGCGGCCTGCGGCGCGAAGAACATAGTTCAATTGGATCTCATTTATCGCGCCGACGGAGCAGCACGCGGAGCGGCACTCAGCAAATGGACATCAGCGCGACATCACTCCAGGAGAGGAAAAAGAAGTGACGCGACAGCGCTCGTCAAAAACTCGTGACGTCACTTCACGCACGCGGCCGCACCGTGCGGCGAGCGGGCGGAACACCCTCTCAAGCGGGCGCCAGTGACGTCCGCACACAGCGGTGAGGTCAGGCAGGGAGTCTGTCATATGCGCCGTTCGGGATGAAAGCGCGGGAATTTGAAACAAACGATTTTCAGGCCGTTCAGTGTAATTAACTATCGCGCGCTGAAGTATTTTAAGTGCTGTTTCAGGTTGGCCAGACCATTAAGCATCGATAAAAGCAATAAAAGTGTAACATAAAATTTTCGTGTCAGTGCTCCTTTAACAACTTCTAGCAACCTGTTTTACGATAGAATAGCTTGGAGGGAATATTTGGAAGCCGGTTTTATATGTTATATACTTAGCCCCAAGCTGCCTTGCGCGGACGTTTTAGCATTGTAACCGTTGCAGCGGCGCGTACAAGCCTTTTACAGGGTATGAATACGATTATACTTTGGAGCATCGTGTATTACTGGGGGAAAAATTAAATGCATTTCTTTCTAGTGGTTTTAGCTGCGTTGCATTTGTTGCTCCTTCAAAGGGAGCTTGAAGAAGACAATAGTGACACTGCGTGTGTCACAGCGGCAATAAACTACGGGAGAGGCTCAGTTCCCTGGAGCGGGGCAGTAACTAACAATGCCCTTCAGCGACTTTGCATATTCACAGTTAGTGTGGTGTTCGTTTTTTTTATTCAATATGAATAAGTGCTTTTGAAAAAGTGTATGGATGTATAAATGTATTTGTATTCTCTGTTCTGTACATGTTGCATGTCCCCCCTACAAAAATGCCCTTGTGGCGATGTAGGTATCTTGTAAATAAATAAATAAACCCGTTCAAATACAATTATAAATTGGGCACAACGAACCATTTGGAATTTCATCACGACTGCGGCATGAACCCCATCGAGCAAACCTTACTCGCGTGAATATCACTGGCCTCTTTTCATTTCTGTTAGGAGAGCATGCGCGTGGGTAAAGCGCTTTTGAACTGATCTTAGGGCAAAGACACTGCACAGTAGGCCCCGAAGCGCTGAGGGATGTGACACAATTTATTGTGTCCACAGCCAGCCGTGAACTCACCACTTACTTTTTTAGTGCGATCCCTCTTAGTGGCTAGGGCTGTCGGCGTCTCTTGTCGTCGTCATCGTTTCGTGTAGTCATGGTACTGAAACACCTGGACACTCGTTTTTCAACGCCTCGCGCTTGAACGTTTCATCTCCATGGGCAAAAACGCGTACTAAAAGAACACATCGGGACACTCGTTTTCCAACGCCTCGCGCTAGAACGCTTCGTGCTTCAAAGACACGAGACTTACAGCAGAGCTGTATACCTCTACCCACCGACGGTTTCATCTCCGTTTGCAAAAATTCCAAGGCACCAATTATACACTTATTCACTGCATGCTTCACCCCTCCCCAGGTTTCAGGTTAGTGAAGTTGGCCCAGAACTTTTTTATGCAAAAATGCAAAGAAGTAGTGCGCATCGGCTTTCAAATACAATTCCCTCCTTTTGCTTTACGTTCCAATGAAAGTTGCTGGGAAGTACACGGACGAAGGTGCTTGCCCTCCCTTTTCGCTGCCGCAGCTGCTCTTACTCCCGCCTGTCTTTTAGCATCGTAGAGGTTGCTTCCTTCCATTGCACAAGGGTTTTTGATTAATCATTGCCGCCTTCGGCTACCACTTTTATGGACAGGATTGAACCAACTGATATCAGGGAAAGCTTGACCAGGTGGCACGCAGAGCCCCCTTACCGATATAAGGGTTCTGCAACACTATACCATCCCTTCATTTACCGGTATCGTTCTTCTGTCACACAGCTGGGAATGGGCACACCCGTACCTGATTTCTTTCTACGAGCAACAAGAACATGTGTTTCACAACGGGGAACGCCGTATTGGTCGTCCCGGAAGCGGCCCTCATAACGCCACTTGGGCGCCTTTGAATGTGAACCCTTAAATGTTCGAATTTCCTTGGGGCATGCCCACATAGCAGCCCGAAATTTATAAGTTAAAAATGAATAATTGAAAACTTAGTTGCTACGGATGATACCCGTGAAATTGCCTCTTTTGAACACGGTTTTTACACACGCGCACATGGGGTAATAACCGGGATAACAAACTCTGCATTTCAGATGTCGATGCCGGCCGCACAAAACTCGTTCTAGTCGAGGAAAGATTGTAACGGCGGAAAGTCAGATAATTTTATTCCAGTAGACATGCGATGCAGCGAATCCCACGTATTGACGCCCTGCCACGGGAAAACTGCTCGACAGATGCCGAGACGTCACAAACCGGTAGACAGCATGGTAATGCTAGATCTATTAGAAAGAAACGATAAGTAAATCCAATCTGTGAAGAGGGGTAGCCAGCAAAGCTCAGGGGACACAGTATTTTGAACACATTCATGTGAACTCGGAGTGACGATAGATTCTTTTTCTGCTGCTGGAGTTGCAGTGGTGGAACAACGCCGACCCTTACCGTACCACGCGGGCCGTACTGCTTGAAATGTTAGCGGCGGCGACGACACCAGTTGATCGGCACCATCGTCGCCTGCTCGAACGGCAGAGGTCAAGATGAATGCCCTATTTAAACAAACATTTTATGAAGAAATGAACGAACCAACGTTGGAGGTAATTCTGCACCTGGCGGGTGCCTCTTTTGACAGCCGCCGCCTATAAATAGGCAAACAAGCACGCTAACAAACCAACCAACCAACCAATCAACCAACCAATCAACACAAAGATAAACAAACCAACAAATAAGTGCATATTCGCCAACAGATTCCGCGCTTCAAGTACACAGGTCCCCGGGAATGCGCTCCAGCTCATCCAACTACCGCTACCTTGGAGGTGTCAGAGGAAATTATGCACACACGTGAACGAAGTGCGGATAAACACATGGCAGTGTTTTTGCTGACGCCGAGATGTTGACGTAAAACAAAAATTCAGAGTACTCTAGCCATAGATAGCTTTGTTGCGGAAAGATTTGTTGGTTCTTGGTCCCGAATGGCCAGTCACCTGATGCCTTCGCGGAACTTCTTACACCCAGAAACAGTGGCGTATAAAAAATAGATTTTATCAGAAAGGGCAGAACAAAGCCAATAATTGTTCGTATCATACAGCAGATATCGATAATAATTACTGGGTGACCGTGACGGGCAACTTGGCTCACTGTGGGTTTCTGAAGAAATTTCGGTTAAAGATCCTCATACCCTGTCTCATCATTCGAGGTTTGTGACGTCACAAGTCGTGGCACGGTAAAATGTAGCGATGCCTGTTTTGACAACTTTCGCATTTTCTGCGTTCGTCATTTTGGTAGTTTCCCACTATTTTCGCATTATCCGTGACTGTTATATTTGCATTCACGGGTTTTTAATATACTCCTAGAGATGAAGTTTTTTGCAGTAATTATTTGTACATGATGGTGTCGATTTGACAAACCCAGTATGGCTGCTATGATTAACCAAATTTATGAACGCATATATGCCTTTTTTATGTTTTCATCTTGTCTGCGTTGTGCACCACACAGTTCACACACACTGTGTTATCAAGGTTACCTGACTTAGATGTATTATCCAGAAATTTTTCCCTGTGTGTGTAAAAAGCCACCGTGAATATCGTGAATGGAAATTCAAAGTGCACTCATTGGTCAAATATTTATTATGCGTGGGACAGGAAAACTGGTATAAAATTGACTTAGTGCATTAGGCGTTACCACAAAATATTAAAGCTAATGTACCCGGCTTCAGGAGACGCTACTATGAAAATGTTTTTACAAAGCGAACCTAGTAAAGGTGACACAATTGTGCGAAATGTACATATTCTGGGCTGAAAGTTGTGCTTGTGGTCGTATTCAAGGTGACGGCGATATTTGGTTCGCCTTGGAAATTACGCTGCTTGCTCGACGAAATTGGGAACTCCGCATTTATTTTGGATGCTCTACGTAAAAGCACCACGAAGATACTCCTGACCGGCTGCCCGGCCCAGCAAGAGGTCGTACACGAACTGACTGAGACGTTTCGGTTAAAAGAGCTACGCTGCATTTATGGAATGACTGATGTGGGAGCCTTCCTCACAGTCCCTCCGAGTGGCGAAATATGCGGCACAGGAGTTGGATTCCCAGCTCCATTGTCAAAGATGAAGGTACGTTTAAACGCACGCTAACAAACGCAAGAAATCAATGCCAAGCAGTAAAGCTTATTTCTGGAATTTCGCATAGGTTTCATTTGAAGAGGGGATGATAACAACTTGCCATGTCTAAAATATTTGAATGAATAAGTTTCTCATGAATCAGATGTGGTGATTTGTACTGTCTGTGAACGTGAAGGCCAAATTATAGCGGAAATTTTTGCCATGTTGCAGTTGAACTTTCTGTCCAACTTTGTTGCTGCGCCCTTCGCCACCCTCCTCCGCCCCCATGCTTGCTTCGTTCGTTCGCTATCTCCGGGGGCTTCCTGCCCGCCCTACGCAGTACCTTCACCTCTCAGAGGAGCTTGTATTGGACGTGCGGCGTGGGCCTACCGTCCTCCTACGCTGCTGTCTACCTGTCCCGGCACATCCCCCAGCTCCCTGACAATAGCTCCTCTTTTCTCTAGCTCGCGGTTTGCAGTAACTCACAACGCATTCCATGAAACACGGAGACTTACGGGTTTAAGGCAGCCATTCAGTACTTTGAACGCGTCCCGAAAGTTAATGTAGTTTGCATTTAAAAAGCAGGCTTGTTTTCCCTACCGGGCAAAACTCATTGATAAAGAACAGCGCGGTCTCCCCAAACGCCTCCTATTGGTTGAGACATCAAAGAAAGCCTCGCCTTTGAGAAATCTTTAAATAACGGAAACCAATGAAACCTGGAGTCCTCCGCAATTTTTAAATACGGAGAATTTTGGGGTATCGACGTCCAAGTCTCGAATTCGGGCGGGTATTCTGTACAATAGATTATTCTAGGAAGATGCTTGAACTTCGGTCTTTGCGGTGCAGGTATATGCAGATTTTGAGATAATGCATGGATTACCGGCGCTGGAAGTCGAGGAATTGCAAAAAAGGGTCGCCAAAATTGGAACAAGATTGAAGGGCAGACGAGCCCTTAAAATTGCCTCGGGCATACAACGAAAACGTTTATTTCGCTGCAAAGAGTTTTTTTTCGAAAGGGCAGGCCATTTATTCGTTTACTACAGAGCAAACTATTCGAATCTTTGTGGAAGTAAAGTGAAATTTTCGAAACTTAGCCCTCATTTCCGCCTGCCGCTGGAGCTTATTTATACGTCATAGAGTGCTGTTGGGCGAGCTAGCAATACAAATGCTGTTTTATGTTATTTATATTGTTACGTGGCGGCAGGACAATGATGAGGCGAAATGGGCGACGATGAAGTGATGTATTTACAAGATGTTGCCGCAGAGCGATGCAATCTATTTACAAGCGGCCATGATTGCTCGGGCGAGCCGCATCCTCTTCGTCGTCTTCGGTGACGGGTTATGGTGCTATGGGGCGTTGTCCACGTAGGTGTTCCGTGACATCACCCCCCCGGCGGAGGACGACCGTCCCGGTCGAGGCCAGGGTAAAGACAGGGTGGCGAAGCGGATGAGCAAAGCGACGAGAACATGTACAATGATGTCCTTGCCGCCACTGATGATGGTGATGGTCGCGATGAGCACCGCCCCGGAACAGCTGGGACCACCGCCGACCCCACGAGGCAGCGTCCAAAGCTTTCGGAGAAGCGCCGGAGATCTGGGCGGGGGGACGTCGTCGGGTATACGTCTGGCCGTGGCTGGTCAGTTCGTCTGGTCTCAGCGGGGCATGGGCAGGGGACACGGGGCTGGGGAATATCGCGTCCGTGGCTCACCGGGGCTGGGGCGGGGCCGACGCTTTCCAGGAGCCAGGATGAGACTGCTTCATGAGCCGAGACGGGGTGAAGCTGGGGGCCGGGATGGGACTGAAACCCGCACCATCCACCAAAATGTTACGTGGCGGCAGGACAATGATGAGGCGAAATGGGCGACGATGAAGTGATGTATTTACAAGATGTTGCCGCAGAGCGATGCAATCTATTTACAAGCGGCCATGATTGCTCGGGCGAGCCGCATCCTCTTCGTCGTCTTCGGTGACGGGTTATGGTGCTATGGGGCGTTGTCCACGTAGGTGTTCCGTGACAATATACCATGGTTTTATTAGGGTGTTTATGTGCACTGCGCTACATACTGGAACACACGTTGTGTCCGAATTTATTGCGGCTCTTACGAGTACCGGGTCGTTTCTTAGTTTTGTGACATTCAAATTGGACGGTGGCATACTTTTTTTGCGCGTAATATTATCTAAAGAAGCAAAAAGAACGAGCATTTTTGTTATAATTCTAAATTTGATTGATGAGATGAGTTATATAATGAAATGATGAAATGAACGACGGTATGAGTTTTGTACTTGTGTAACCTATCAGTATCTGTTGTTCTGGGAGGCAATGTTCACGAGTTTTACACTACTTGAAAGGTTATTATAACAGAAACAGTGACATCGAAACTACTTGAAACACATAAAACTGCTCTAATTATAGTAGGAATATTGAATATTTTGGTTTCTTTAACATTTTTCTGAGACGGTGCGTACTGCGTCGTGAACCAAGAACAAACGTTTGAACAGTGGTGTTATAGTTTATAGAAACTCTGCACGAAAGGCTGCTGTCATGTTTATTCTGAGGGAACTATGTTTTGCCGTTTTGCCTGCCTAGCGGTTATTTACTTCTCCTAATGTATCTGCGTGCATAGTAGATGAAAAAAAGCAACGTTTGTGCCTAAGCTAGAAAGCACCTAAGTTTTTTTCAAGCTCGCGATTTGGCAGGATGAAGCAATGTGCTAGTTCAGACAGATAAATGTAGAAACCTCTGTATGGTGAACAATGCACTTTGATTGTTTTTGAGAAAAAACATTTTTCTGTAACGACAGCACAATCAATTTTTTTTTAATCTACAGCTTTTGCATAAAAAACGCCGATTGCAGTAGCAAACAAGGGTTTGAAACTACACATGGCTACGTAAAAAACGACAACCTTATGCACCAGAGCAGAAACTTTAACCATTCTGCCATTTGTTTAAAGATAGTTGATCCGGACACCAAGAATGTTTTGGCGCCCACAGAAGTCGGGGAGGTACTTTTTTATATTGACTATCTGGAATCTGACCGCTACGGTGACGTCCAAAGCCCTGATGATTTCTTTATTGACCATGAAGGCTGGATTCATACAGGTGAGCTCGTGTGATTTGCAAGGACGAAAATGACGTTTTTCCGAAGAATTCTGGTTAAAAACGGTAATTTACAAAAAATTGCATTTTAAATCTTGCTGGAAGCTTAAAATCTTTTCCGAAAGAACATTTATGACGCGCTGGCGATTTAACTATCAACCGCAGTCTTAGTTGCGAACAAATGTACAACCCATTGAGTGGCGCTAGATAATAAAATGTTCCGTTCTACAACGCTATTCATTATTCGTTACGTGAAGAAGACAGATTGCCAGAATTCCTCCCGCCCCTAATGCATAAACTTGCTTGGCCCACTTCAGTAACGCAGGACCTCACCCCCGGAAATAGTAGATGGTGCTTTGGTGCGCAGACTCCAAACGCTACTTTTTAGCTTTTTTTGTCATCCAAACGTCCCTGCACATACCGACAGGTCTTAATTTATATTGAGATGCGGTAACCTTGAAGGGGCCTACCGAGGAACTGGAGCAATGCTTTTTCTCTTTTTTTTTTTGCGTGGAAGCACCGGTATACCTATTGTCATTCCCATCGCACTGCAGAAATTTTTAACCGCGTCTTTATCACTGAAATAGAGTTATGTTAGTTTCCCCTTTGCTTTGGTAGGTAGTTACTTTAAGCGAAGGCTAGATGGGCTGAGTTCCGTGTATGGAATTTGCGAACAAACGCTCCCGAGGGTGCACGTGTGTTAAAAGCGTCAGCCCTTTCAAAGTGGGAGGCATCGAAAAAGGACCGTTCCTGTGTGGGTCCGTTCATGTTTTAAACTGCCTATCATTTTGATGGTGACCGCAGAGTCATTGAACACATGAGGATGCTCGTCTTCCTAACGAAAGGAGCTCCGGGCTCGGACTGCTCAGGCTGCACACGCCCCGAAGAAGTAGTAAAAAAAATTCTTTTATTGATGCTACTTAACGTATAGAATGAAGTAGCCCGAGCGAGAATTGGAGAGAGGCCAAGATTCGGGGGCATTATTTTTCGGCTTGTACGAAAACGCTTTGCGGTAACGGAAATTTACCGTGAATGCTCAGCAGGAAACGGCTGTAACTCTGCGTCTTCCTTATGGATGAGCGCCGTCAACGCAATGCAGAAATAGAACTCCGCACACCTCTCTATTGAACTCTGCGTAACCTCTGTAATACGCATAAAGGCTTCGCTGGTCATCCACAAGGGCGCGACGGCTCATAATTTCCTATACTGGCACTCAAATGCGGTTCTCTTGTAACTGATAGTGACCTGGTCAGCATTGATGGTAGTGTTTGAGGGTGCAAGATAGAGATAAGGATCTTAAGGGCGTGTTCTCACAAAATTATCCAGCTTGAGCGAAAAGATTGAATGACGGTTGAGAATAAACCACGTAGGCAATGGTAAATATAATAAAAACAGTGGATTAAAAAAAACGTAGAATGTTTCCTGTGAGACATGTCCGATAATGTATAGAGACTGACAGTCAGGTCAATGTAACAGATCACTGTGCATAGCAGGACGGCTAGAAGAAATGCCAACTCATTATCTGACAATTTTCACTGGAAACTTTCTGCGTTTCTTCCTTTGCACGCATGAAGCAAGTCATCATATCCCCAATAGTACTGAAGAGCTACTTATGAAGATTTATGATGCATGTACATCAGTAATATTTGGCAAGGTTTGTTGTGTCGCCATCCAGTCTATTGATTGGGCGCCCCAATCGAGAGTGTTTAAAATCGTTTGAGGCGTTTAAAAGCTTTTCTTTCGGGTTTCGTTTCTAGGAACTGTAAAGATGACATGGAACATAGCTTCAGTCGGCGGATATGTGGCAGAATAGTCGATATGTCAAGTTGCCACAAAGTTTATGTAAATGCGTTAGGTCTTCGGTTACCACAAAGATAATGGGCAGCGCCTTAAGGCCTTCTGTCGCTCAGGGACTGCTGATCTTGGGTATATCACCGCGTGGGCTATACATTCTTGACCATGTCGCAAAACGCTAGCGCGAGGTGGAGCTCGACTGGAGCTCGGTCTCGTCGAGGTATGTGTTGCCACATTTGAAAAAAATGTTAGGATTTCCGGGCGCCCCTTTCTTAATAAAACACGGAGTCCTGGTTCGCCTAATGTTTTCCACTTTCACCAATTTATAACCTCCGGTCCGGTGTTTATTATCCGAAGCAAAGGCAGCATTTTTGGTACGCTATTACACACATAGCGTACTCAAAGAGGGCGTAATTAAAACGAGTAAATGCCGATTTCAGTTTTATGGGTGTCTGAGCCTGTTTGGTCAACAGTACCCCAATGCGACCGCCCATTTATTGACGGAAACAACTTCTCTCCAGATTTAACAGCGGCTGACGCTATATAGAACATAGCAAATGTTAGAACCAAGAGACGACTGTCGCGGAACGAGCGTTAGCATATAGTCACTAAAAATTTGGCTAGTCTGCCGTCCGGGCCAGTTTTGCATTACAATGGTGTGTCGCCAACAGGAGTGACCGCGCGCGAAAAATACCTCCGTGGTTTACCAGGGCGCCCTCTCAAAGCGCCATGCAACGCACTCGCCGCGCTTGCTCTTAATTGCTGTTAAATTGCTGCTAAAATAACTTTCTATTAGAACTTGCTTGTTTCCTTACTTTTTCTTCCCTGAATTGTTTTTTATCAATTAAAAGTGAAAGATTACCGTCGACTGTTTCCACGCCGCGTTCAGCTGTCGTCGTCTGCACTCTGGGGTGAGAAAACGAAGAGGGGCGTACACAGTATACTGTTCGCACTTTAAACATTGCTTAATACAGTTATTCAGACTCGAAAAAAGATGCAAAGAAATAATGTTGCTAGGAGAAGGTATCAAAACGACTATTTGGTTTTTAGAAAAAATTCCCAGTAGCAAAACGGGCAGTTTACTGAAAAGGCGCTGCAGTCGACCGGTGTGCTGTCTTCCCGGGGTTTTCATCGCCAAAAATGCACCGCCTGAGGCCTCAAACGGCAGGCTAGTCAAATTTCCAAGGACTATGGTCAGAGGGCGGGCGAAGAGGCGGGCACCTACTGTGTGCAGTGATTTGCGACGGTGTGGAGAGGAAGTCATGTCCTTTCCGCGCTCCCAGGCTGCAGCGTGGTAGTGTCGGATAGTGGACTGTAAAAACGTGCGCTGAATGCACTGTTCGTGAGAACAGTGATCACGCAGCAAGGCTTGATCCTTCACAGAAAGCTGTAAGAAAGAACGCGAGTGATTCCGTATGTCAATGTAGAAACTCGGATGGTAACATGAAGAGCCATAAACTTGCTGAAGTTCTTCTTAAAAAATAAGAGGTGAACCTTCGCCCTGTGGTAGCAGTTATATAGGAAACGGGTACTTCGCGGCCTAATAAAAAAGGCCGTCTGTTTTGTGAACATCGTTACCTGTCGAACGGCGTAGTGAGCTGCGAACTGCTCAATCAATAAAATAAAGGAAATATTTTTTACATATATTCAGTCAAACCCGCTTATAACGAAATCTAAAGTGTCTCAAGAAGTGGTCGTTATATCAGTAGTTCGTCGTATTTGGACTGGCCCTTGAAAACGTGCGCAAATTAGCGAACATGTCGAACATACCGCTTCATGAAGGGACGCCCGATTCTTGCTTACGAACGAACTAAACTGTGTTTGTGTCCAACCTGCCGCTACCTGCACAATGCCCGGGAAGAAATTCTTTCGGACGCCTTCAGAATCTCCACTCGCCGTAATGGCTTCGATAGCTATCAGCCGCGGCAGGCTGAGCAGGCTGAGCTGAGTGGCGTCGCTGCGGCCGAAGAAGAGCGAAGTTTGACAGTTTGAATATCATCACGATTCCTTATCAGCATCTGTGCAAGCGGGGTGTCGGCCAACCGCGATCTCTATACTCGGTTACAACTCAAGAACGGCACCACCTCACGTAGTGTATCACTCCGCCAAAGCGCCGGACCCGTGACGTTACACTCTAAGAAAAAAGGTGGTCAAAAGAGAGTCCCCGGCGCCGCGACTACCTTTAACGCTTGGTGAGTCAAACGGGAGTCACAGAACATAGTCATAATTTTGGCGACTCTTCTTTGACTCGGGTTGGGGCGCAACTTTGCGGGAGAGGGGAACAGATACGAGGAGCATAGAAAACAAAAAAAAAAGATGCCGCTCTGATTGGTCGCCGCAGATGTGACGTCAGGCGTTTCCCGCGAGCAGGCGAGCAGGCGCCGCGGAGTGGAAATTTTTGAACTGCCGGCGTGCTCCGCCGGGAGGGGCGTTCTTTGTGTTGTGGCCGTTAGGGTAGTTTTCGTAACTACGTGGTCTCGCTGGTCAGTGTCGTGACAATTTTACAGTGCTTTTGCCGTGCTCCACGTGAGGACAGCGTCCATGATATGGGAAGATATACGGACGGAGCTGCGGCAACACAGAAACTGCATCTGATAGAGGTAAGTGAAGTATTCACCGCGGCGAGAGATTTTCCCTCGTGAAAATACTTCGTGCACTCTGCGAATAACGCTCAATTGTGTAATATGCTGCTTGAATACTATGCGGACAGTCGTGGCAGAAGCGTCTAACCGCATGTCTGCGTGAGTGGCAGGTTTTTCGACGGCCTGAGTATGCGAACAGGGCAGCATGACCGTTGGCGCTAGCCGCCGCCGATGGCTCACCGCCGACGAAACGGCGACCTTGAACACGATGGCCGCTCCACGGTCTAGGCGCAGTGAAAGTTTGTTTTACTTCTTCTGGCGCTTTTATTTGACCCTGAACACGGAACGCTGAGTGCGCTTTGATGAATTTGGCTCAGGCTGACAGAGGGGCGAAATGTCAACATGAAAAGAAACGAGTAGGTGTTCGACAGCGGCTTATTTCGGCGCCGAGCAGCAGTCACTTCGTACAAATGCGGGACGCGTATGTATTGGTAGAATATAATTTTGCGCTAACAGTAATGAACAATTCAAATACGAACCGCGGAGCGCACGGCCGAAGATCCCGGTGCCGTCACCTGGCAGCGGCCGAGGAAAACGTACAGACATGCGTAGTTGAGATGTCGGGAGCGAGGCTGCGTGTCCCACTGCGATATGTTGCTGTCTGCTCGCTCGCATGTTTGCTTTGTCGCCATGCCGCCAGAGCGCTGACAACAATTGTTAGTGATCCGGCGCGAGATTGTATGGTATCTACGGCCACTGTGTGCTCGGCTCACAGGAGCGCCTGCTCCCCCTGTGTGCTGGCGTCACATTGCCGACATAGCTTTGCATGTAGGGTGCAGTAACTTGAGCAAATAACGATGGACACCTGGGTCGCGCCCAAACCATGCTCAGTACTGCCCGCTCCGCAGATTTTACTAGCACTAATGGGCCTGCCCTCCTCCCCTCCCCCAGCCCTCACTCTCACTATAATGTTTGTGAAGGTGAACTAGTGTTAAATAAGTTCCCTTTGATAACGGTTGAAGGTGTATCAACTGTTCCATTGCAGTGGCCATCAACCAAAGGAAACGCCGGGTACCTCGAGGAAGCTTGATTGATTGAAGGGTTTAACGCACCAACGCAACGCAGGCAATGAGGAACGCTGTAGTGGAGGGTTCCGGGTTAATTTTGACCATCTGGGGATCTTTAACGTGCGCCGAAATCCTGTATACTCGGACCTCGAGGAAGCTGGCGTAGCTTTGGGGTTAAATGGTACGGCGAGGCATAGTGAAATGCGGTTTTTATTTTTCAGGTTATCATGTCTGAATACCGCGTCGGTAAACTTACGGTGGCTGGTGCTAGAGGAATATAGGAGGTGCGCAGAACGCTTTTAATGCTACTCCATCGCAGAGATGTGCTCGTTATGAGACCATTTCTATGTTTTGCTCGCAAGCCTGGTCTCGCCTGCTCCAGCAACGCGTAGATGTTTTGTTTTTTGTATAAACATGAAATTGCGCACCATCCTGCTGCAGCTTGCGCACCGTAAGCGTTTTGTTCATAGGCCGCCGGTCTAACGAAAGGTATATTAGCATTGTGTGGGCTTTGGAGTGAACTATTATTATGCGTTAGGGTGGCGCAGGAGCGTTTGCAAGGCCACATTCGGGAGCATAAGGCGGGGAATATCGGACCTTAACAAGCACACGTACGTGGAAATCAGGCACAAGGAAGCAGGCAAGGAAATTTGTGTGCACGCCATGTCCGGCTATACCTAAGTATACTGAGCGTTATCTTGCAGTAGATGACAATTTCTTTGTAGTACTATAGCTCCACACCGCTTTTGACTCTATTATTGTCTGCTTCACGGCGAATTGCAAATTCGGCCGCTTCGCGCTAGCTGAGCCGTCAAATAAACGTTTCTAGCGCTAGCCAGCACATCTACACTTCGGAAAAAAAGTCTATAAAGCGCGAGCGGTACAAACTCAAAGAACGAAAAAAAAAAAACCTGGTGGACAGGCCACGATAATTTTAATCATGGGGGTGCGACAACTCGCCTTAGACGGCGCAGGTGCGTTACGATAGAGAGGGAGAGCGAGGAGGGAAGGAGCCGCCAACTGCCGATGAGCGGCCGGGATAAATGTGCCGGCAGTATTTCTCTTTCGCCTTGAGGAAAAGCCAACTAGGTGGGGGGGGGGGGGGGGGGGGGGGGGGGGCATTCTTGCGTCATTTGCCGTTCGATATAGCGGGTTTCGCTTGTATTTTCATACGATATAGACGTAATTTTTGCTGTATGTTTCACTGCAATTATACTGTTACCGGGAGGAGTTCGACATACTGGATAAATCGATGCAAATGGTTTCCATCAGTTGGGTTCGGCTGTGCAACTTTAGTTTGTTCTCTTTACAGATGCAAAAGGCGTCAGCGCTGCTGTTTGGTTGCCCTATTTGGCGAAGGAAAGAGAGGATGACATCTTCACGATACTGGTGAGAACATTGGCCGTTCGATATAGCTGGTTTCGCTTGTATTTTCATACGATATAGACGTAATTTTTGCTATATGTTTCACTGCAATTATACTGTTACCGGAAGGAGTTCGACATACTGGATAAATCGATGCAAATGATTTCCATCAGTTGGGTTCGGCTGTGCAACTTTAGTTTGTTCTCTTTACAGATGCAAAAGGTGTCAGCGCTGCTGTTTGGTTGCCCTATTTGGCGAAGGAAAGAGAGGATGACATCTTCACGATACTGGTGAGAACAGTGAGCTTAATTTGCGAATTAGATGGCAACATTAGCAAAGGGCTCTTGGCTTGAGTTGCCCTCGGCATTAAAAATATTAGGGTGTACCCAATCTTAAACTAAAAGAAATGATTACATGTAAGAGACAGCAGCTGGGAAAAAAATGTTGCTCTTTAAAAGGCTGGCTGACGTGTTTAGGCTTAACGTTCATGGTTACTTTGACCAGAGGTAGCGAAATAGCCCTGACCCTGTTCTTTTTTTGCTTTCCTAAAGGTGAAGTGCACTCAAAATTTCGGTTTCTTGATAACCTCAATTTTGTAACTTACCATAAAGAGAAGCCTTAAGGGGAGCTCCAGACCCTGGGAAGGAACCAGTGTGTTTAAGATATCAGCCAGCAAAGTCAAGCTTTCGAAAGATCCACAGTGGGGTAGTTGCTAGTGTTTTTTAACATCTTGAAGTAGCACAGACTAGATACAGACATGTGAAGTCGAAAATGGACAAACAGCGCTTTGTAAATGGTTCGGCGCAACATGGTATTTACTGTGTAACTTGTCCTCATGTAATTTGTGAGTGCGTGACCTAAGCACCTATTCCAGGAAAAAAAATTTACTTCCACAATATGTGCCCTCCAAAAACGTTTTGCTGTGTTAGCTGTGTACACACACAGCCATGGGATAAAGCTGAACATAGCAAAAGTGCGAGAAGAATGCAAATGCAGTGGGTGAAGCAGGGCATTTTCTGAAGCAGGACATTTGCTAAATAGGTTATTCGTGAACAAAGAAGCAACGAATGTAGATGGAAGGGTCGGCGGTAGCTCAGCGCTTTTTCGGTCTCTTCGGTTATTTTGATCTTATCACCAAGCGTTAGTGGCATTTGTGGCATTTGTTTGTTGTGCTCAGCCAGAAAAATAAAAATTGACCTTGTGGCTCTGAGCACCCTTCACCGATTGTGAACAAAAAAACAGGCACGACCGGCTGCAGTCGCGATTGCTTGAGATAATGCCTTGAGCATACTGGGGTAGTAAAGAAACGAGTAGAAAAAGAGTAGTGCCTCAAAGAGACAAGCCGGGAGATAGCGCAATGTTAAAGGAAAGGCTGTGGCTAGCGTTCCGTCCGGACGGAACGATATACAAGTGCTAAAATTCCATCCAGACGGAGAGCGCTATCCTTCTGTCCAGACGGAATACAACTGAGAGCTTAGCGTTCCGTCCAGATGGAGCCGGCATACAGTTTGTACAGTTCCGTCCAGGCGAAAGTAAAACCGGCTGAGTAGACGCGACCTCGAGTATTCATATTT
Source organism: Haemaphysalis longicornis (assembly GCF_048455015.1). NCBI lineage: Eukaryota > Metazoa > Arthropoda > Arachnida > Ixodida > Ixodidae > Haemaphysalis > Haemaphysalis longicornis. The sequence goes on along the minus strand of NW_027526423.1, from coordinate 161,297 downwards.
GGTGTAGGGGTTGCGCCTCGGATAATGGCACGATCGTACCAGGTTGGATTCCCCCCGGACATTTTTTTTTTTTTGCGTGGTTGGGCCAGTGTTTTGTAACAGCTAACTTAGCGCCCAATTTACAATTGATGTGGTGAGAGCGGTCGGTCTTCACTTTGTACTCAACAGTACTCAACAGAGCCAAGACCGGCGTAGCCATCGCTAGATACGCCCGATCTCCTGTAATTATTACCAGTGATTAATTAACAGTGATTCAGGCTAGTCAGTGAGTGGAAGCGGTTTGGCCGGTTGGTTAAAGATAAAAAAGACTGCTCTCAACGCGAGTTATGTTTCCTCTGGACAGAACTTTAGTGACAGTTGCCATTCCGTCTGGACGGAACGCGAAGAGAAAAGTGTCGAGTTCCGTCCAGACGGAAAGGGTCACTAAAGTTCCGTCCTAAGGAAACACAACCCGCGTTGAGAGCAGTCTTTTTTTTATTTACACCCAACCTGCCAAATCGCTTCCGCTCACTGACTAGACAGAGTCACTGTTAATTATTACGCGAAGAGAAAAGTGTCGAGTTCCGTGCAGACGGTAAGGCAGCTGTCACTAAAGTTCCGTCCAGAGGAAACACAGCTCACGTTGAGAGCAGTCTTTTTTTTTTTTCTTCTTACACAACAGGCCAAACCGCTTCCGCTCACTGACTAGCCAGAATCAATGTTTATTATTAGTCATTATTAGTAATCACAGATGATCGTACTAACTCTATCTCAATCCGAACGGATCTCCAAGCCGCTACCCGCCACCCGCTTCACAATATTTCAGCGACAGCAGTCGGTATTGATTTTTACCCAACCGGCCAAACCGCTACCACTCACTGAGACTAGCCTGAGTCCCTAGCTGTTAATTAATCACTGGTAATAATTACAGGAGATCGAGCGTAACTAGCGATGGCTACGTCGTCCTTGGCTCTGTTGAGTACGAAATTTAAACCGACTTGGCGCAAAGTTAGCTGTTACAAGACGCTGGCACAACCATGCAAAAAAAAAGCAGGATCCAGGAGAATCGAACCCGGCACGATTGCGCCATTATCCGAGGCGCAACCACTACACCCAATATGAATACTCAAGATGGCGTCTAATCAGCCGGTTTTGCTTTCGTCTGGACGGAACTGTACAAATTTCACGCCGGCTCCGTCTGGACGGAACGCTACGCTCTCAGTTGTATTCCGTCTGGACGGAACGCTAGCCACAGCCTAAAGGAAAATGTGGCAAAAAAGCGGCATGAAAGGTGGGAAGTATGCAGGTTTTTTAACCGCAATAGGGGTGTCAGGTTGCGAGTCGTGCATCACATGAAGCTAGCTGCGTGTACTTGTGCGTTATACAACCGGTGTATTTAATGCGTAGGTTCCAGGGGCAGGTTGCTGCGACCCCAATGATTAATCATATGAAGGGGGTCTTCGCATAACCGGAGGGTGTACTATAACTGAGCTTGCCCTGTAACTTATCATCGCAGGTATTTTCTTTTTCAGTCCACGTGGCATAGTAAAGACAGTCAGAGTAATAATTTATACATATTGATGACTGTTCACATAAAGAACTTTTTTTACAGCAAATAATTTCAGCATTATTTGTCTTTTTTTTACAGGACCGAAATACTGCATCCTCGTACCCGACTCTGCTGTACACGGGGAGCAGCCCACTCGGGTCCGACTCAATTAAGATGGTGTGCGAACATGTATCCGTTAACGTCTTTGACTTCACGTCAGGAATCGCTCTTGTATGTGCCATGTACTGGGCATACAACCTGCAGTACGTGAAGTCTGCAAAGCAGACCTTTACAGTTTCGGAGGAACTGATGGTGGTGCAAACGGGCGCATGCTTGAGCATCTTAATGCCGGCGACAAAGGTAGTCACTACCTTGAGAGCTCGTGCAGGGAAAGCCAGGGAATAAATACATTGTCCAGCGACAGCAGATCACCTGGTGGGTGTTGGAACATATAGCCTCCGAGTAAATTTCTGTGTTCCAAAATGAACAAAATATTCTCAGGAAAATTATAACAATCATCAATTCATAATTCTTTAACACCCTTTTTTAATGTTCATTTGCATTGCGTATGAGTGGTCAAAGTGGCCTTATTATAAAGCCGAACCTAGTTGTATGCATTAACGGCCGCGGCGGCCGCTTTTCTGATGGAGGCGAAAAGCAAAAACGCCCGTGTGTACGAGATTTCGGCGCACGATAAAGATCCCCAGGTAGTCAAAATTAATCCGGAGCCCTCCACTACGGCGCGCCTCATCGCCTGCGTTGCGTCGGCGCGTTAAATCCTACAACCATCATCATCATCGGCTGTATGCATTAAATAGGAATGTGTTCAAGATTACAATTTTATTAAGCAATAACACTCTCCCGAACTCTGCTTTGTGTATTTTATTGTCCTGTTTTCAATTTGCGAGTTGTATTGTTCTAGAATTTTTTAACTTCAGTTGTCTAAAGTGACATTTTCAAATATTTGTTATAATGTGGTTTTAAAAAAATTGTGTTTTCATATTCACTTGACATTTTGTTAAGTTGTGAGCCAGCAGCTGATGGCTGATCACTGTTGTATGGTTGTGTTTTGTATATGTGAGCTCAAGTGTTGCTTGACCCGTTGAATGTTACAATTTGTTATTTGAGACACGAATGTTGTCTAAGGTGATAAGTTTGAATCTTGTATTTTTCACGTTTCTTCTATTCATGTATATGTTGTCTAAGACGAACTCGTGATTTTTATTTCTTGTAACATTTTTTCTATAAATGTGGTTTTAAGAAAATTTGTGTTTTCATATTTACTTATCATTTTGTTAAGTTATTGAGCGAGCAGCTGGTGGCTGATCACTGTTGTAGGGTTGTGTTTTGTATATGTGAACTCAGTGTTGCTTGTCCCGTTCGATGTAACAAGTTTTTGTTATGTGAGACACAAATGTTGTCTAGGGTGATAATTTTGAATCTTGTATTTCTCACGTTTCTTATAGTCGACTATATGTTGTCTAAGACAAAAACTCGTCATTTTTATTTTGTATCAATTTTTTCTAGTCATTGAGCCAATGCATAATTTAAAATTTAAAACGGTTGTAGGCTTTATTTCAATAAAATAGTTGTGTTGGTACTTTGCATTGATGTTTCTTGCATGTATGCATGGCTGTCCTTATAGGGTCATAATAGTATCTGTATGGTATTTTTTACCCTATCGACTCTGAAGGGATTCTGTTTGCTCGAGTCGGAAAATAGTCGACTGGACTTTTTCTTTGCAGATTTTCAGTGTCGGTGACGGTGCTGCAGAGTCCTGCATGCCCTATCTCAGGGGTCACGGGATTCCCTTTCAGCAGGTCAGGGCGACTTGGCTGGGTTCATGTAGTAGCCAAAGTAGCCAAGCGGGCTCTCTGTAGCCAAACGGAGAGTCTGAGTGACTACTTTTACTAGTCGCAAAGTAGTCATGAAGACTCCCTTCGTTTGAAAATTAGGAGTCGAGGTGACTTCCCTTACAGAGTCCTGCATACGCTTTTTTGACTCGGTCTAACAGAGTCACAAGACTCTTTTCCAAACAGAGTCAGGACGACTCTCATTGCTGGGCCATAACGTAGTCAAGCAGACTCTTTTTGTTTACTATTTCGGAGTCACCGTGACTAATTATCAGGAGTCCTGCAGACTCACTTTTGACTCTTCGTCATGACTCCCTCCCTAAGAGTCCCAGGACTCTGTTTGAAAGAGAGTCTGGTGACCCTCCCCACAAGAGTCCAAAGGTAGTCAATTCTGTAGCAAGCCAATGACTCTGTAAAATGAGTCAATACTGACTACCATTTTTCTTAGAGTGTAGTGCGCGCGCGTTTTGAAAGGGGTTTGCTATGAATGCGTGATATCGTCTGCCTTGTCTCACGCAGTTTGTTTGTCGTCACTGGAGTCGTTTATAAGCATATTCAGTCCAAAAAATCACGGGAACGGCCCACGCCATGTTCAAAATATTCCCAGTAACGCCCTACTTGCGCCGCGCGGAGAAACATCCGGCTACGGTGATAAGTAGAGACCGGATTTTAGGCAAATGCCTATTTCTTTCCTTGCGTTCCTATCGCCCAATTTCGACATATGAGCATGAATTGGAGGTCAAGGAAGGCTTTTATGGTGGTTTTATAGTGCCTATAAATGCCTATTTTGGGTGTTGGTGCCTAAACTCCGATAAATGCCTATAAATGCCTTTTTTCTCAAATTGGCGCCTAAATCAGCACTATGTAGCATCAAGTTTCGCTTTCGAGTTGCAATTTGATACCTTTATTCATTCTACATGGAAATATTTACTGTTCTGAATTCTATGGGTTTGAACCTGGTCCTCTTTTTAACACTCCCCCCCCCCCCCCCTCCCTTTGCGCCGGTGCAACCGGAGCGGCGGCTTCTGCATGCTTTGCGGGTGGCTTTCCCGCAGGACTTGGCGGTGGACGCACAACTCTACTCCCCAGGGGATATATGATACCGTCAGGGGCAAAGAAAGTGATGGGGAAAAATTACGCCCACCTCCCCTCGCGGGAACCCTAGTGTGATGAAACGCATCTGGGTGATTCCATTGGTGTTTCCGTTGGGTTGATTCTCTAAAGGAACCGTAGCATCAAGCAATCGTCGAGTACTGCGAGAGAGTGCAAACGGAGCACTGACGACCGTCGACTGAGACCGCGCTCGCTATCGGAGAGAGGAGAGACGCACCTGTGCCGACGCTTGCGCTTTTATAAATCAGTATTACCATATTTCAAGTATTGTTTCTCCTGTCTGTTTCACAATATGCGACGCTTGAGTGACTATCGCATCTGAACATGTATGTAAGCAATGCGCTTGTGAAATTAAGCCAATTGATCGCCATTAGCCCAGAGGTAGTACGGGGCGATTACACGCCTAAGGTCAATGTATAGAACTTGTTATGAGAGAAAAATAAAGAATTGAATTGAATTGACCTGTTACTGCCATTGTGGCCTCATAGCAATGACATTTTTGGATTTCCTGTCTTGCTTACAGTTCGCTCACGTCTTCACTTGAAATTATTAGCATTTATCTAAAAATTTATTGCGCCTATTTTATTCTTTTTAGTGCCTAAAACGTTGTTTTTGCCGCCTATTTTTGGCGCCTAAAACGCGCTTCTTTAGTGCCTAAAAATCCGGCCTCTAGTGATAAGGCACAGCGGCAACTTCTGGTGCCGTTCTTAAGTTGTCACCGAGTATAGAAGGCAGCTAAGTAACCACCGGCGCTTTCTGCAGCGAGCGGCGCCACGTTCGCGTTGGCTGGGGCGGTGTGAAGATAACACCGACGATAGCAACGCTTGAGCGGCAGTTGATACGGAGTGGCGTATAATGTTCATTTATAGCATCTTGCGTATGTTCACACCCCATTACATTTACCGCGGCGTACAATTTAGGGCTGATAATTACCACAATAAAAACAGATTAACCGACATCTAAAGAAAAAAATAATGACTGCCGGACAAAATTAATTTATTGTTTACAATGAACACGAGGTGGAATGTACCCCGGAATGAGAATTTCATGTTGCGGATCTTGAAGTATATATGCTTTCGCTGGTTGATTTCCATCTGACCGCCAGGCTTCATGCTCCCTCCTTATTATTTTCTTTTTGTCATTTTCACTTCCATTCGGCCTCTGAGGAAGTGGCTGGAAAGGGAGTGACTTTAGTTGCTGCGTCCGAAATGTGCGGGCGGTGCTTGCCGATATAGGGCATATTGGTCGTGAGTAAAACTGAAGCCGTTAACGCACCAGCACGCCACCTTTCTCGTGCTTTAAAGACTGTTTTGATTTTTTTCACTTCGTGTGAGCGATTTTTTTTTTTTACCGTGACCGCGCCGGAAGTGTTCGTTGCAAAAGTAGGACGCTTTGAAAAACGTTAGGCATACATAGACGCAGTTTCCATGGGTGGCATATAAATGGCATAAGTGTACCGAAATATGGTCTTTATACCCGAGAGATCGCCTAATCTGGGATCGTTTTAAGTGGGTTCGACTGAACGACGGCCCCTTTAAACGAGCACTTGATGCTTGGAGGTATTCTTGGGTTTGCGGAGGTGTTGGCTGTTTACGTTAATGTGGCGAGATGAAAAGCCAGTGTTTACAAGGTTTCAGAGTCGGCAAATAGCTTTTAGCTATTCCGAACTAGCCGGCACCACAAAACGTTGGTGCGGCGGTAAGCAGACGCGGATGACACCGTAAGTGTGATAAATGCTCGTGTCTTTAATCAACCCTTTCTTCAACGGCTGGTGTCTGAAACGGCAAAAGAGCGTGGGGTCACTTTTTCGTTGTTAAGTACTACGTACTAGCTTTAAAATAACAAGACAAGGGTGTAGCAGAGCATAAAAGTTCGTCTTCACACAAACAACTTTTGAGCAATCGAACTGCTCAGGTTTTTGCAAATGTTGGTATTTACTTTTGTCAGAATATTGTAGGTTCGTTAAATAACGGGCTTAGCATGACAGGACCACCTATTTGATCTTATTGAGATTAGTACGTTATCTAGGGAATTATCATAGAATTACCTGCTTTTGCAACTTTGAGGGTTTCATTTGTGGCATCACCAAGCAGACTAAGTTTGCACTGATATTGCCACATGCACTGGCGCAATGCGAGTCGCACCTGCCCGTGCTCTCCTAGTGTCGCAGCGGGATCGCGAGCGCTCTGAGGCGAAGGAGGTCGCGTGAGCACGCGCTGAGATGTCTAGGAGAAGAAAAAGAAGTGGAGGATCACGCGGGAGCAGTTGGGTAGTGCTTCGCAACGTGAACGCCACGCTGGTTCTTTTTGTCTTGTTTAGGGCACAAGTTCGCCCCTAATAAACGTCCTTTGGTTAATTGCATTCGTTTGTCCGTGACAATATTCCTTTTCAGGTGACCTCGGGTATTACGACCATGACGGAAGGCTGTTCCTATGCGGCCGGCTAAAGACCATTATAAGGTGTTTGGGCAAAACAGTGCTTCCTTCAGAAATTGAGCAGTGCCTGCTACAACACGCCGTTGTGAAAGATGTGGGAGTTGTAGGCGTGGCTGCACCTCATTTCGGTGATGCTCCGACGGCAGTGGTCGTCACAAAGGCAGACTGTTCAGACAATAAGCTTGCCGAGGACCTGATTTGCTACGTGAAGGGTAATAAAACTTTTTTAAACATTAGCTTAGCGGGTATTAAGGTCAGTCATCACATTCACATACTACTGAGAAAAAAAAATATTTCGAACGTACAGCTCCCAAGTAAGGCTCAGCCTAAGAGTCGCTTTTAAATGAAGAACCATTGGTTTATTTATAGTCTTTCCGACACATTTATTGCTTTCTGTCTTCGCTATAACTGCAGCCAGACTACGCATAGAGCCATATCCTCTTGACCAGCGATAAACATATACGAGGCTTGGATAATCGCAACGTATTTCGAGCTTTACTATTACATCGAAACAGACAACTGGGCGAGTTGGTTTACATTCCTCATCACTCGGCGCAAAAAGACACGGATGAAGGACTGCGGTAAACAGAAACACAGTACCCTGTTTGTGTTTGCCTCAGGCCTTAGTCGGTGTCTTTTTGCGCCGAGTGATGATGAATTTACTATTTCGCCTTTGCGACATCATTTAGAAAGGCCATCAAGACAAAACACAACTTTAACATTAAAGAGCTAGGCTTCAGTACTTCACTAAGCCCCATTCCAGCCACGAAAGACGTTTTTTATGCGACAAAAAAGCAAGAAATATTCAACAACTTTAAATGCGACAAAAAGGCAAGAAATATTTAACAACTTTAAAATTTCGCGCTACGCTGACCTGTTATGGGCACGAGTGGCGTCATACGGGCCAGCACTAAAAACAATATTTTCCGTGAATTCACTGCCCGTTACCATTGGTGTGGTGCGATCAAACGGTGCTAGAGGCCCCACTACAATCGTTCAGTCATGTGCCCTGGAGATTGGTTAGCTCTGCCGCCGTCAATCGCACAAGCAAAGTTCTGTGACGTCATAGAAAAGTTTCCCGGAACTTGCTAGGGAGTGGCCACTAATTCTCGTGTCTTCTTTAATATCTCCGTTATTTCTTTTTTGAAGTTTGCGATAAAACTGGTGTCATTGTTATTGGGACAAAGCAGTCATTCTAATGAAACAAATTTGCATTTTGTCTTCATGACGTGTTTATTGAACTTCAAAGGCACTGGCAAGAAAAACGCAAAAAAAAAGATTGCGGAATGTTTTTCTTCTTTTTTTGCCTTTTACAAGCTTTACAAAGGAACAACTCGCCTAGTTCAGTCATACGCTGCATAGGTAATGGTTGTATGTTTTGTTTGCGTCGACGGCTGTACAAATATTTTTGTTCTTTTTCATTTTTGTGATTTTTATAGCAGATTGGTTTTATTCAGTCGATGTGCATCTGGCGGTGGTTTTCACTTTTTGAACCGGTTTTATAGCTTGGTTTTTCGTGAGAGTTAACATGATATATTCTGGACCATACCTTTGTGCGTGTTTTAAAAAAATGCCATTGGAGTAGCCCCGTCTTGTCTGCCTCTTTCTTGAACCGTTTTTGTTGAACACTGTTCTTACCAAGAAGAACCAACTTCGGGTTATTATTTTGGTTCTGCGGTGCAGCCAAGATATGTTTGTAGGGGTGAATGCATAATTGTCCTAAAATGAAGCATATTGTGCAGAGGTGGCACTGTCGGTGATAAAAATACAAGAAATGCTGCTAAATGCTTTCACTGCGGTGCCTTCAAAAGAGCCGCAAGCCAGCCCAACGTTCTAATGAACTCCTATTAGAGACAAATTATTTAAGAGTAATATAAAGACCATGGCCTCAATGTTCTGTGCCTTCACCAACAGTAACTCATATGCTTTTAGTTTTACATTGGAGGTGTGGACACTTGCCTAAACATCCCATTCTCAAGCAAGTCCGCTTTGGCGGGGTTCGGTGACGTTCGAATTGTTGTTTTAGTAAGGGTGACTGCGTAGCCGATAAGCTGGGTAGGTACGAACAAAGAAGTTGTGTTCATGGTAAAGACTTGAGAAGGAAAGTTCGACATCCACCTAAATGCAGCTATACGGCTACAAAGGAAAGCTATACAGCTTTCTCAGAAACTTCGCATTTGAAGAAAAATTTGCCTTGTCCAGGATTCGAACCCGGGACCACCGCTTTACCGAAACGGTCGCTCTACCAACTGGGCTAACCAGGAGGCTAGTCGTTTGTAGCGCGAGAGCGAATTGATCAACAACTCGAAGTGAACGACACGTGCTAATCGACCAGATTTAGGGGAAATCCCCAACGTGGAGTTAGTTTCCCTGAAGGAAAGTTTGACATCCACCTAAATGCAGCAATATGGCTACAGAGGAAAGCCATACAGTTTTCTCAGAAACAGCGTTCAGAAACAGCTCTCATACAGCTTTCCTTTGTAGCCGTATGGCTGCATTTAGGTGAATGTCAAACTTTCCTTCGCAGAAACTTACTCCACCTTGGGGATTTCCCCTAAATCTGGTCGATTAACACCTGTCGTTCACTTCGAGTTGCTGATCAATTTGCTCTCGCGCTAAAAACGACTACCTTCCTGGTTACCTCAGTTGGCAGAGCGGCCGCTCCGGTTAAGCAGTGGTCCCGGGTTAGAATCCTGGTCCAGGACGAATTTTTCTTCAACTGCGAAGTTTCTGAGAAAGATGTATAGCTTTTCTTTGTAGCCATTTGGCTGCATTTAGGTGGATGTCAAACTTTCTTTCACAGAACCTTACTCCACTTTGGGGACTTCCCCTAAATATGGTCGATGTTAAAGACTTCAAAAGCTTGAGGGACACTAAACGTGTACATTTTTAGTGCCGATTTTCAGTGCTCCTCGAACGAGATTCCTTTCCTCCAGGAGGTCTTCTCTGAGCACGAATACATAACAGTTGCATAGGCGACCTTCTCAAGCATGGCTCCTCGTGACTGGTAAAGCACGCGTAGCGTATTTACACCTGCACCGAAGCCAGGCCACAGCCGCCTCCATGACTGGGCACCCACTCCGGCAACATAGCTTTAATGGAATGGTTGTGTCGTAAGTGTGGTAGCTGGTAGCACTGCTATGGGAAAGCAATACTGTTCCAAGCATTGGGAATTGGGTCCACTTCACTTGCTGCGGGTACGTCAGCTTTACAAGATGTGCACGTTACAAGGACAGGAGTGGGGCATTGGGGCATCAAGTAGCGAATCTACTCTGTGCAACCAAGAGCCTGCTAAATGACAGAAGACAAGATTGGTATCGTCATCCACAGAGACATGGGAAAGAAGCTGGCAGAATTTTAAAGAATTGGCGAAAGAGCTGCAGCCGTTATGAATAATCTAAAAAAGGCAATTGTAAAGGTCTTACAATCCCATGCGTCAACTTCTAGCTATGACTGTGAGGATGTCCGCCGTTTTCACGCGTAGTCCAGACCGTTAACTTATAAAGAAAGACCAAGGAATAGGAGCGGTAACCTCTAACTTTCAAATAGGAAAGACGTAAGGAGGTGAATGAGAAGTGGGAAGCATTGGAAGGCATTCAATACAGCCAAGGCCTGTGCACGGATTGATTTGGAAAGACAGATTTCCCTCAGGTCGTGAATACGTTTCTTTGTAAACGAGCACAGAAAACCAGCAATGGTGAGACTAAGTAATACATCGACATCATTCTAACATAAGGAAAAGACATCATAAGGAAAACACGGTGTGTCTTGGTCTATGTTTCGCAATCTGCCAGTAGCACAGAAAGAGGAGCTTCTTCAGGCACTTAACGAGATATGGATCAGTGGCGTCGTCCCTTCAGCCCTCAAGCACGCTGTTGTGGTACCCATTCCCAAGGCAGGCAAGGATCCTGCAGTCCTTGCAAATTTACGCCCAATTTCGCTTACGTCTACCGCCTGTAAGTTGATTGAGCGGATGGCAACGACTCGACTGAGTCATCACTTGGAAGAAGAAAACAACTACTTCCACCCGGCTCAGACAGGCTTCCGACCAAATTTAAGCACCCACGACAGTTTCTACCTTCTACGAAAGTTGGTGCGCGCAAGCCGGTATAAGCGGCCACACATTCTGGTTGCTATTGATTTGCAAAAGGCTTACGACACCGTATCACACGCAGCGGTACTCAATGCCCTAGTCGATGCTTATCCGGGTAAGCGGCTACGCAATTTTGTACGGAGCTTCCTGGCTAACCGCACATACGAGATTCGATCCAACCGCCACGACACCATTAGCTTCACCAATTGCTGCGGGGTGCCCCAGGGGGCTATCATCTCCCCTATTCTTTTTAATTTGGCTCTCAGGAAGTTGATTCATGGGGTGTCTGCGCTGGAAGGTGTTCATGTCACGGCCTATGCCGATGACATCACAATTTGGACTGAGGCAAGTGACCACCCCACAACCGATGCCGCGATGCGTCAATTACAGAAGGCCCTAGACACGTTCAGCGCCCTCCTAGCTCCCACTGGAATGAAAATATCGCTGGAGAAAACACACTTCCTGGCCATACGGGGCACACCTGCAGAACGCTCCCGGATTCATTTAACCATTGACGGCGTTTCGCTCCAGCCTGCTCCACAGGATTGGGGGCGTGTCCTCGGGGTGCCTGTTCACCAGAACGGTGGCGCTACAGAATGGATCAAGCAACTTCGGCCGCAGTGGCGTAGCCTACTGCACCTCATTCGCCGCATCTCCAACACATTTGGCGGAGCATCGCAGGACATAGCTCGGCGTTTAGTGCAAAGTGTACTTGTGTCTAAAGCCACATATGGCGTCATGTGCTATTCCCTCACCAAACACCAGACCCACCAGCTAGAAGTCCTTTACCGGGAAGCGCTTCGAGCTATAACTGGGCTTCCACGACACACACGGATTGAGGAGCTCTATCGATACGCTGGTCTTCCCACTCTCGAAAGCATAATCCAATCCAGGGCAGAGGGGGCGGAAGACCGTCGCAATCTCACTCACCAGGGCCGCCGCTTACTGTTCCATGCCGGTGAGGATTTCGACACGTCTGTGCCAACCATACATAAGAACATTCCACCTTGGGAGGATGAGCTCATTACTGAGCAACGGCCAGCACCCACTCAACGTCACCAAGGAACTTACCCATCGCATAGACATGTTCCTTCGGTCACCGCACCTCCCTTGAACACAGAAGACTCAGCAACACTTTCTGTCTTCGTGGCTGCTTTGTGGCGGCGCCATTTACAAACGGCGTCCCTCGCCGCCGTTACACACGTACCGGCCGTAGACACAACCCGCACCTTCAAGATGACCATACCACCTACCGCCACAGCGCTGGAGCTTCGCGCCATCGACGAGGAGGTCCAGCTGGCTGTACGCCTACTGGCAGCAGATCCCCAAACGTACCGAAGCGTCAGCATATTTACGGACAGCGCAGAGGCTTTACGTTATCTCATTGGACCACCCAGACGGCACTCAGTCGCTCATAACATTAAACGTTCCTGTGCAACGTTGCGACTGCGCACTGGCATTACTGTGACCGTTCGCCTGACACCCGGGCACGCAAGAGCCCTCGGTAGTGAGTGGGCCCATCAGCTGGCGAGCGAGGCTTGTCGGAATTTCCGCCCACAGCTTGACGGCTCCCGCACTGAGGAGTTCTGCTTTGATCCCGATGGCGAACGCCGTTGCCGCAAACAGCGCCGCCGACAGGAGGTCCTTTCAACAGTGCCCGTCAACCCGGACCCAGTGCCTCCTGGGCTTAGCCGCGCTGCACATGTCTTCCTTAACCGTGCGCGCTCCGGATACGCTTTAACTGATGACGTCGTGGCCAGATGGAGGCACGCCTCGAATAGAACAATGAGGAGCGGCAATTCCACGGCAGCAGCTTCCGAAGACCTTTCATCTGCGGTGGCATCACCATCCGACCCTTCGTACGTCTGCTACGCATGTGGGCAGTCACTGAAGCCAACCATCCATCACCTTGTATGGGACTGCATAGGTCTCGTAGGGCCACGTGAGACACATCGGCCTGCCTGGGTACTCGCTTACGAGGACTGGATCCGTCCGAAGGGCCGCATCAAACAGACTTTATCCGCACTTTGGCGGTTCGTTCTGGACTCCTCCATGTTGGGACACTATTGAGGTCTTCATCTCCCCTCCCTCCTCTCCCCCATGTGGCCTTGAGCCATCCCTTTTAATAAATGTTCGTTTGTTGTTGTTTGTTCATTCTAAGTAGGCATCGGAGTACTGAAAGGATGTTGGGGTGGAGGAGAAGGAGGAGGAATAAACTTTATTTCTATATTAGTTTTTGTAGTAGTGGCAATGGGGGGTCTTCTCAGTCCAGAAGTCCCTGGGCGGTTGCTGCCAGGCGGGCCCCTTCAACCAGCCGAAGCTGATCGCCGGGGTCCGGGCTGGCTAGCATGCCTTCCCACTGCTCATGGTTGGGGGAGGGAGTAGGGGGGAGGGATGGTGTGTGGGAGCACGCCCAAATCATATTGTAGAGTGTGCAGGGTTCGGGACAGTACTTGCAGGTGGCGGAGTAGGAGGTGGGATGAATGGCGTGGAGGAGGGTGCCGTGCGGGTAGGTGTTGGTTTGAAGGCGGCGGTACGTGGTGGCTTCTTCCTTAGTCAACTTGTCGTGGGGTGGGGGAAAGATGCGGCGTTCGATGAGGTAATGTTCGAGGATGTCTTTGGATTTTTGAGGAACAGAATGGTGGACTTCCTACGGTGATGCTGGAGTGTTGGAGGGGAACGCCCGGTAGATATGCGCGCAGGCGGCAGCATGAGCCGCCTAATTCCCCTCCAGAGACTCATGTCCCCGAGTCCAGAGAACGTAGAGGTGAAGAGGGTTAGGGATGGACTGTAGGATGCGGAGGGCTAAGGGAGCTATGGAAGAAAATATCATTAGTTCTAACCAGAGGCTCCTGATGGCCAGCCTAAGGCAAGTTCTGTAAAAGAACGAAGAAACAAAGAAAACCCAACATGCAGTCTTAAGGGAAGAGCGCAGGAGTTTAGAATATTACTTTAGAACACATTTCTATGTGTAGAAGTGCAAGTGAAGGTAGGGCACGCGGGCTGAATGACAACAACAATCCCAGAGTCAACAGTGGCTGTTCGAGAGATAGATTTACAGCAGAAACTTGGACGCGGCCTGAAGGAGGAGGAGGAGGAATAAACTTTATTTATGCGAGCCTTAGGTGCTGCTGTCTGGGCACCCGCCTGGTGGGGGGTTTCCTCTAGTCCGGGATACCCTGGCCTGCACTGGCCACCCGGGCCCTCTCTACCAGGCTACGCTGGGAGGAGAGGTCGGAGCTGGTCAGTTGTGCCACCCACTGCTCGTAAGTAGGTTGGAGATTGGGAGTAAGGGACGGGGTTTGTTGACACCCCCATACCAGATGGTATAGGGTGCCAGGATTGGGGCAGTATTTGCAAGATGCGGGGTAGAGGGTGGGGTACATTGCATGGAGTAGGGTATTGTGGGGGTAAGAGTTTGTTTGTAGTCGCCGGAGTATTGTACCTTCGGTTCTAGATAGGTTTGGGTGGGGTGCTGGGTATTGTTGGCGCCCGCGCCGGTAGTGGGCGAGTATATCGGCATATTTTCTCAGGGGCGTGGGCTTGAGGATGTCGCCATCTTGAAGTTTGTCACCCTCTCGGGAAACGGCCCGGTGTGTATGCGCGCGGGCGGCGGCGTGTGCCGACTCATTTCCTTTGAGGGCTTCGTGGCCAGGTGTCCAGACAATCTGTAGTTCAGGAAGTTGCTTAATTTGTTTTAGTATAGCCAATGCTGGTAAGGATATTCGTCCGATCAAGAAATTGCGGCATGCAGCTTGGGAGTCTGTCAGTATTACTGTGTAGTTTTCGCAAGTGGTGGCAGCTAGGGCGATAGCAACTTCTTCGGCTGTTTCTATAGATTTTGTAATGGTCGTGACTGCGGTTAACTCTTTTCCGTTGGCGTCGGTCACACTGGCAGCGTGCGCAGATTTGTGGGGGTATGGAGAGGCGTCTGCAGAGCGACTGAAGGGGAGGTGGTCATACTGCACATGGATTGCTCGTGCTCTTGCTGCTCGTCGTGCCTTGTTATAGGTCGGATGCATATTACGTGGGATTGGAGCCACTCTGATGTGTTGTCGAATTGGTCCGGGGATGCGTGTCTTCTCGTCTGGTTGTTGTGGGGTCGAATACCCTAGCCGGCGGAGGGTCGCTCTTCCCGTGGTGGTGAGTTGGAGGCGTGTGAATTGAGAAATTCGGTGCGCTTCTTGGATTTCTTCCCACGTATTGTGGACGCCCAGTTGTAGTAACTTGCTTAATTATGAAGAAACTCTCAAGTGGTATTACAGCGCCCTAAAAAGCAGGATTGTTGGAGCTGCCAAAATTAAATTACAAAAGTAAGCTAGCTGACATTCGTATTTTAAACGTTACGAAGATTGAAGATTCTTAAAGGGACAGAGAACCGATTTTTGTCGCGTGTATGTTCTCTAGCTCATATGAAAACCAGCGTTTTATATAGCCCGGTAACCACAAGCAATTTTTAAACAAACTGGCGGAAATAATTTTAATTTGGCAGCAAACTTCCTGAAATCGGAAGGGTGGCGGTTCGTAGTGTCGAAACTTGACACCACAATATGTGTCTCTGTGACGTGACCTGCAAACCTAGCAGCTACTGTAACTGCTGAAACGTTTATTTACGTATTAAAAACCTTTTAACACAAGTATTTGTACAAGCTTAAATAGTATATGTATTTCTAAACATTACTTTGAAAATTCTAAAGACACGCCGCCCGCCTCCGCTGGGTTGCTCTCAGTGTGGCTACTGTAGTGTGGCTAACTGAGCCGCCATACCAAGAATCAACTGCAGCGTTCAGTAAATAGACCCAGCGAAGGAGCTTTGACGATTCTGTCTGAGTCAGGGGCGTTTGTTCTGCCAAAATATTTGATTTGAGTCTCCAAATTCGCCAACGGCAGCTTAAAAAAAAAAAAGAAAAACGTCGCGCCCGGGGAGAATCGAACTTCCCGCCTACAGAACGTGAAGCCAGATTCTACCTATCGTCTATCCCAACCGATGGCGCATTCGTGCAAAATAGACCCTTGCATTAAAAAAACACATAAAGGAACAGGAAAGCCTGCGATTCAAAGTTTTTTAGCTGGGAACAAGTTTTTAAATATCGTTTTTTATTTCGCATACAGACAAAAGTATGTTGCCGAGCTACTCTATGTCATGGTTGCTAGCATTAGTTTTGGGAGGGACACATACGGCTCGTAGATCAAAAAATTCGATTTAAAAAGTTCTAGAGCGTTATCAGCAAAACCGTTTCTCGTCAAGGTGCTCTAAGTGATGCCCTTTCATTTGGGATAGAGAATATATACTCGACAAAAATCGGTTGTGTGTCCCTTTAAAAAAAGAAGCTGTAGTGCCAATAAGGCATGGATGAGACAGATCGTGTGCACTTAAAAACCAAGCATATTACAACGCAGGCATGGAGGATGCAATGAAAGTAGCGGGAAGTCTTATGCAGACTCATACGCCAGCATCTTGAGACAAGAGGGCAGTAATAAAAAGGAATATATTAATTCCAGTGGTGCCAATAGCAACCTAATTCATAGTAGAAAAAGCGTTAGGTGGAAGATAATGGGAGCGTGGTAATCGTGTATCAGTTGAAATACAATAGAGACATTGTAGCAGGAAGGTTTCCAGAATTACACTCAGAATCCCCCAAAACCTTGAACATACCACTACCCACCGCAATGGCTCAGTGGCTAAGGCGTTGCGCTGCTGAGCACGAGGTCGCAGGTTCGATTCCCGACCGCAGCGGCCGCTTTTCTGATGGCGGCGAAAAGCAAAAACACCCGTGTGTACGAGATTTCAGCGCACGTTAAAGATCCCCAGGTGGTCAAAATTAATCCGGAGCCCTCCACTACGGCGCGCCTTATCGCCTGCGTTGCGTCGGCGCGTTAAAGCCCTACAATCAATCAATCAATCAATTGAACATACCACTAGCAACACTAGTTTCGACATACTTTTTATCCGCAAGAAGTTATATAGGACACATTAAGAATTGAACACCCATCAGCCAAGGCTCTTTTATGTAAAATTTGTTTACAAAGGCAAAAATTACCCGAAGAGGCGATGCCCTTGGCATTGAACAACCCCATCAGTGCAGTGCATTGCCTGTTGCTTCTTTTTCCCTACAGAACGACTTCCTGTTCACAAGGGTCTACATGGTGGAGTCTATTTTGCCGACGCCATCCCTAGGACATCCATGGGAAAGATCAACTACCTTGTGCTGCGAAGGCTGATGGGTTCTCTTAAAGGAGGCAACCTTCCCTAGAGGCGCTCGCTTGTCGGCACCCAGAATATGTTCAAAGCAACTAGTCGCGGGTTGTAAACGCATACCTGACAGTGCACGTAAAGGGGATTTTGAAGTGAACTCTGAGTTCTATATGTACTATGGGATTGACAGATACCAGCTTGACTTCCGGATAAAGTGGCAATAAATATTAGCGTTCGACATTTTATGTTCTTGTATCTGCTTTCTAAACAAGGCCATTGGGACTACCAAGTGAAAGTACCACACACATGCATTAGGTTACATTCGCCATGTTCCCTCTTTTACAAGTGGTGCCTTGACTAATCAGTACCGCTTCGTACGCGTTGACATTTCAGTAGTATATATATTCCAGCTTTTGTTACCAGAATTACTCTTTATTTCAGTGGCCTGGCCACAAATCTTCGACATTTCGCTTAACTCGAAACTCCGCTATCTCAAAATTTTCGGCGGATTGTACGGCTTCGAGTTAACCATAGATTACTGTATGTACAGTAATGTACATTACTGTACATTGCATTACTGTATGTACATTACTGTATGTACAGTAATCCCTTTACTGAAAATTTCTTTATAAGCTTCGAGTAAATGGAAAATAAGTTTCGAGTAAATGGAAATGCCGAAAATCTGTAACCAGGTCACTGAAATATTATAACAGCTCCAAATGCACAGTGGAGCTTTCGTAATAAAGGCAAAAAAGATCGCTGAGAAAAACAATTTTCATTATTGCTGAAGAAAGAATTGCGTGGTCCTCGCCTGTTTCACGTTCGCACCTGGTCCAAAGATACGTTCTCGGGCTGCTCAATGCATCGCGCCGATTGTTGGTCACCACCGCTACATCGTACCTTCTTGCAAAGCTGGCGCCGAACCTTTGTTGTTGCAGTCGTCGTAAGCACTTGTCGAGACTCGTCTTCGTCCTCATTATGAGCTGCATCGTCCAGAGCTCCTTCAACGATGAGGCCATCGTATAACATTCCATAAACGGGAACATCCACATCGTACAGCGTACAACGGGAACATCCGCCTCGCCCTGCCGATATCTGCCAAACAGCACCGCAGACTTCACAAAGATGGAGCGCGGACAGGCTACGCCCTTATAAACAAGGGGAATTAACTGAAAAACAGTGATCCTGACGCTGTGTACATTTTCAAACACTTCTTTCGAGAATTGTATCGGCAGTAGCTGGCACACCGAAGGGCACTCGTCATGTGAGTAACTCTCTCGTATTCAAATACGTGCGACTTTCATGTGGCTTGCACTACTCGCAGGTTGACAAAACTTGTGCATTTCCACAGCAGCAGCGTGAAATGGGAGTAGTAACCATGATAACAGAAAGTTCTATTACATTTGCAAAAATGACGGGCCTGTTTTCTGGAATTGCAGCATTCATATGTCTGCAGTTGTTCTGATTTCAAAATAAATGTCGAATTTTTCAGGTCACCGACTAAATACTTGTGTTGACTGCCCGCGGTGCGACCAAACCTCAACAAAATGAAGAGAGCTCATACCAACGCGTAAGGCTTGACGGTAGCGAAGCTGCACGCGACCTTTATGACCATCACGAATGTTTAAGTCTGCGATTGCAGCCGATTTGCTTCTTCGCTACAATGACGACCTTTACTCCATAATTGTTTATAGAAGTGTGAGCTTTCTCATTTTTTTTGTGTTAATCATTGGACACCCCGTTGCAGGGGCGTTCGCTATGCCGTGTCTTGCTTGTTCCGAGCAAGTATTGCCACGATTACGGCGAACCCTTGAGTCGTTCTCGTTCCGAACAAGTGTTGCCACAGTTACGGCGAACGCCGGTGTTTTGTTGGTTTTGTTAACTGCCGGACGGTCGCCGCAATCTTGGGCAGTCTCCCTAAGTGGGTATATTTGGCTTTACAAACGCCCGCATAGGACGCTGGGCGCTCGTCGCGAGGCACGCACACACGAGCGCTACGCATTTTAAATGCTTGCAGAGCATTTCAGTAACTCACGATGTCACCCGCGTTGACGTCCGTAGTCGTAGTCGGCACCCCTCCCCCTACACTATATAAAAAAATACTATCCGGCGCCTGGTTTCGATCCCTCGACCCTGCGGGCGGAACGCAATGTACGTGGTGCTCTACCCACTGCGCCACAAAACCGACACAAAATGAAAGGCTACGAACGCGCCTTATATCCTTGACTCATTGAAACTAGGTCAAGAAGCTGCTGATACAACGCATTCACTACCGCCAACTCCCCAAACACTAAACGTTAACGCAATACACCCACCCCCTATGCGACGCATTTACTCGAGTCCCCCTCGCGGGGAGATGGGCCCAATTTTTCTTGGTTTTGCTAACTGCCCGGCGGTCGCCGCGAGCTCCGCGCTCACGTGCGCGTTCTCCGGAATTTCTTGATATTTTTAAACTGCAGGCACAAAACATTACGATTAGCAAAAAGGCTTCGCTGTTAAAATACGTCACAGAATATATAATAATAAACACGCAAGCCGGAAGAAGACCGCTGATATAACCCATCGTGATGTCTTTCCATGCACATTAACTGTCTTTCACATACGTGAGATATCGCTTTATCAAACTCGTGACTAAGCAGGTCTTAATTACCATCAAGAAACCCTTGCGTCACTTTCCATTACCCAAATTCGAGGAGCAGTGTTTTTTTAAGGTCGCCGCCTTTGGGATCAAAAGAAATTGTATCCTCCTGCCTTATTTGAACGCCTCCCGCTCCTACCCCCAGTTCTCATTCCAGTGAAGCCGATTTACTCGGTGCCGCTGTATACGCCTCGAGCTTCGCGATCGCTGCGCCGCCTGCCGCCGCTTCTCCGCGGCGTTGACGGGATGTGCGCTGCGGGGCTGATAGGGGCTCGTGCAGTGTTTTGTTTCTGTTTCGCTTCTTTTCGCCTTTCCGCGCCTAAAAAAACTTGTTATGGTGACGCCTATAAGCAAAGAGTACGTTTAGGTCACTTAAAAAGCAGCTGCGTCTTCGTAGAGCCCGCGATCGCCTGCAAGAGCTACCCGGGGACGCGGTTCTGCGCGCATCGTCGCCGCTCTTCCGGGCGTCGGCGACGGTAGCAGCATATCACCGCTGTCACCTCCAAATACGTCAGGCACAAATGAATTCTATTGTCGCCTCGTTTATGCTGGCACAGTGAGAGGTTTGCTTCATTTTGCAGCGTGGACAACGAATGCGGCTTTGTTTCGAATATATACGTCGCAGAAAAATATGTTTCAGGGATGTGATTAGCCAATTCCGGACAATAACTTATGCATTTTATAAGAATATAAGCCATGCGAAAATGTTAAGTATATTTCAAGCCTTTATGTCGTTAAATATGTGCCCACACATGCCTTATAGCAAGAACCAAGGCAATCTAATATGAAACCACCGAAAAATACATGCTGTGCAAGTGCGGAAGAAAAATAATAGCTCTAACGGAAATGAAAAAAATACAGTGCAGCTTCTGACATGCTAAAGACGTTCGTCAAAACTTCAGCCAGGTAGGGCTCACCAGAGCAACTATACGCGAAATGCACCGCTATTTCGCGAGACGTAGGGGGGGGGGGGGGACGTAGAGGAGGAGGACGCTTTGTACAAATGCGGAGCGGAATCAAGCAAAGAACGTTTTGGTAATCACACACGCAAATCTCGCGTTCACTGTCGTTTTGTTTTTCGTCTTCAACGAACACCTGATCGTTCGGCGGACGCATTTTTGGAAGTATACAGGGTAGGCAGTTCGCAAGCGATGAAAGAGTGGGGTATGTGATACGGCCCTCTGATTTCAGTTTCTCCTTTATTCTGCAGGCTCCTTATGCCATGTGACGATATTTCGAAGAAGCGTTTAGTCGCGGACGCCGATTATATTCTAAGCCAGTCTGAGCGCTGGTCGCAGAGGATATAAGTAGCAGACGAATGTTTGCGGGCGCTCACCTCACGACAAGACGACTCTTAGTCGTGTGCTGATCCCCGAGTATAATTCTGCATTATCCGTTGTACTTACGTTGAATATTCCCGAAATTAACACACACTGGCTTTTAAATGGTGGTGACCACCATCTGAGTTATATTATTGGCAAAAGTAACTGGCATGCTGTCAGGTATGAGTGTTCCGCTGAATATGTAAGCGCACAAAACTGATTTACATCGCAGTCGTATACGCGTAGCATGAACATCAGAGGAACGGGTGGTTATGGAGACACTGCAAGTAAATTTAGGGCAGTGTAACTATGATCAGGTCCATGCATACGCCGGTTCCGCGACGCTGGCCTGTGACACACACCTGGCGCTTATACAGACCGAATATACCACACTAAGATCGCGTCAGAAACATTTACTCTCGTAAACACACCCCATTTGCGAACAGAGTGACTACTTCACATAAACATGGATTTCCAACGCCCGCAAACGCTAAATCTCAGTCGTGAACATGCCGCAAAAGCAGCGGCGACAGTGGGGAGCGGGACGGAGACTCCCGCGCCTGCTTCCGAAACGGGCCGCTAGGGGGATTTCAGTGGCGCCCCTACAGGCCGCGCTCGAGGCGTATAGCGCTCTTCCTCGCAACCGCTGGCACCGCTTTCACAATTGTTTCTCCCCTCTCCCCCACCGATTCCTCCTTCACAAGCTGACCAATCGGCTGATAACAGCAGTAGCGACCTTATCAGGCGTTGCGACAGCAACCTGCCCGCTTTCAACGCCGACATGAGCCCATAATTCTTATCAAGAATGAAAGGCTTTCCACGCGACAATTTCGCCGGCGTATTTCCCGTCTCAGCACGCGCCCATCACTGGTCGCCGGTTTATGCGAGAACTGGTTGGTGTGTAAGCCGGGGAGGAGGGGGGGGGGGGGTGCATGCACACCTAGTCTTTATGCCGCTACCGATGACATGCACGTTGTGCTGGCGGGAAATTTAAACGTGGAAGTCTCGAGGCTCAGTGCCGCTTGTCAGCAGTCTTCAATGGTCCAGCAGTTTGGGTTTGGGCTGGTGTGTTACACAAACCATGAGATGCCTACGACGCGGGACGGAAACGGACTGTCACATGTTTTCCCACTAGAGTAAAGCTCCAGTCCTTCAAGGTTTTAGCTCCCTATAGACCGATGCGTGTCGTTCTCCTGGAGGAAGAACTGCGGGCATCGAAGGAGCGTATGCCGGAACAGAAGCGCTAACTGGTGCGAAAACATCAAAAAGCCGCTACACCGCCATGTCCACCTCAAATTCCAGCTCGCCGAATAGCTGGGAATCTCTCCCCGAAGAGGAGCAACGTCTGCTTGAGCCAATATTTCTTGTTCTTGCTTGAAGGGCTTTGATATCGATAATTTTGGCGGCGCCTTTGACTTCTAAGCACGCGTACATAACTGGTTTACGGTCTACCAGGCACAAGTTGGGATTGGAGGGAAGGGCCGGGGTCCGTGCACGCGTTGAAATAGGTCTCATGACTTCAATGATATCATGGCCGTTTGCTGGCGGGAGATTTAAACGTCTGCGTCCACCGCCCCAATGCGAACTTTCGGGTGTCCTCTGTGGTCGAGCGGATTTGGTCGGTGTGTTACGCAGACAGTAAGATGCCTACGACGCAGGAGGGAAACAGACACCTTTGTCCCCTAGAATAAATCTGTAGTCTTTGAAAGTTTCATTGGGCTAAGTGCTAATCGCTCGATCACAAATTACAAACAACCGTGCTTTTCTTCGTGCATTTCGTGTATTATGTCGAGATTCTCAGGCCATCCCTCATCACAGAGTGGGAAGGAGGAAGAAGAGGAATAGCATTTATTTTTCTAAGGGAAAGGGGAGGGGGAAAGGAGAGTGGGTGGTGGCCTCAGTCCAGGCCGCCTTCAGGCCCCCCAGCATGCCTCGCCCGGGAGATCAGGTACTCCTGATTCTAGGAACTAATTTTTTATGTCCACAACCCTTATGGAGCTAATCTGGTTATTCATTTGTTCTTCTTTTCCCTACTATTCTCATTATTGCATTTCTTAACCAAATAGTCGTTCTCAAGGGCTGACCAATCCCCCTTTTCGTTATGAGCAATAATAACACCTTAGGGTGAAGTTGAAGAAGAAGAAGAACGAGCCTTGCTCTGCTGGACTCCGTTGTTTCATGGGCTGTCGACTCACCATGAAGTAAGCTCTATTTCTTATCTTGTTTTGGCCGCTTTCGGTGCACACAAAAACGCACAAAGCTATGAAGACAGGGCTGCATTCAAGAGCCACCCTTCGCCACATCAAAAATATAGAAGGTCGTATGAGCTATGGCACTCATTTGGGGTTTCACGCTCCGACATTTTCTCTTAGAAACGAATATATTACACGCATTTCCTCTGTCTATATTTCGTCGGGCAACCCCACGATGCATGAAGTAACGTGGGTATTTCATCGCACTTGATACAAGCGTTTGAGAATTGTCTGGGTTTGTTGGGGTAGGTATTGTTCTCTATTTGTGAATCTCTCTGTGAATGTGAAAATCGGCAGCTGATAAGCTTTTATCAGGGGAAGGGAGAAAGTTTTGGAGATTTGATTTTTTGTAGTAATACCACAATTGAACATTGCGACGTGCCTTACCTTGCATAGGCGGCTCTCAGGCAGGTTACCTAAGATCATGGTGTAAAGTCACTACAATTGAGAGAAGCCATGTTACGGAGTAAATACTCACCGAAGAGGTGCCTAACTTACTCTTTTTGGACTCCCACTGACGTCGAAATTTTCTATGCCAAATCTCGGTAAGTGAAAGTACGTCAGCTACTAAAACGCTTGGGTCTCAGAGGCCCTCAAAGGGGCCATGAAGACAAAATGCAAGTTTGTTTTATTCGAGAGATTAGATGTTTTGTAATGTCTTCTGAGCCTGGCCGGCAGCAAGTGAGGCTTTCTTAAGTGAGAAATTACACAATACGAGCAAATATTTATGTATTATGTGACGTCAGTGATTACGTATCAAAGACAGGTTTTTCGAACGAGTATTAAGTATGTAGACTACAGCTGCAGCGGACAACGAAACGTCTGTCGCTGTTTCGTTTACCGCCCGTACTCTAGATAGTGCCACAATACCGCTCAGCCCGGTGACCGCACATGTTATCTTTTTGACAGGATTTGTGCCTGGAATATTTTTTAACGTTGATAATAATCATTTCGTAAAACACTTGATATGCTCGAAAAACAGGATCACGTAAGGCAATATCGCTTATACCAATTGGCCAGTGTTGTGTGAGACAACCCGAAAGCGCCGGACTGCTGTGCAGCTATATGAAAAGCGCAGTGGGAGCAGTGCGCACTGTCGCTTCTATGCGTACACGTTCTATACTTACGCGTTTTGTAACTTCAATTGTTTACGCAATCGTTGTTAGGGCTACAAAAAGAATATGCTCGATTGATTGTGGGGTTTAACGCGCCGACGCAGCGCAGGCGATGAGGCGCGCCGTAGTGGAGGGCTCCGGATCAATTTTGACCACCTGGGGATCTTTATCGTGCGCCGAAATCTCGTACACACGGGCGTTTTTGCTTTTCGCCTCCATCTGAAAAGCGGCCGCCGCGGCCGGGAATCGAACCCGCGACCTCGTGCTCAGCAGCGCAACGCCTTAGCCACTGAGCCACCTAAAAAGAATATGCATTAAAGTTACGCGCAAATAGCTCGTTCAGCAAGATTATAAACCCTGGAAAGCTTGCGTTTGTGTTTGCCGGCCTCAACCAATCGCCCATAATACGTAGTAGGTGCTAGTGCGGGAAATGGGCGCGCGGATCGCATGGCCATTCACTTTTTTTCCATATTACATAGCTTATTTTGGTGAAGCTTGCGATAACAGACGTGTCAGTCTTATTCTAACGAGGAGATCTTTCTAATGAACCAAACGTCCATTTTGGCTTCATGGCCCGTTTAAATCGGAGATGACTCCCAACAGCGCTGATCGACCAACTACGATTGAGTGGTGAGTGAGCGTTGTGATGAAGGAATAGCGGGCAGCGGGAGTGACGAGGGCGAGTGGCCACTCATGAGTGTGAGCTCCAATTGTGGGGCCGCTCACCACTCCCCACTGTGAGTGCCACGTGTGCGGTGTCTCTCCCAGCACTCACGACTGCCATTCACGCTCCCCACTGTCTACTCTCGTTAAGGGACTCTCGCCTAGAGTGGTGCTCACGCTTAGAATTGGCTACTCAAACTCGCAGTGAGCACGGGTGCCAATGGCACTTTTTGGCTGCTCGTAGCAGGAGTTGATAACTGACTACACGTTGCTGTTGGCGCTTTAAACTCGTGTGCAAACACCCTTTCTTTGAGCAGTTGCATTTGAATACTGCAATAGATTGTTACAGTGGGGCAGAGTAGAATTAATACTCCGGAGGCTAGGTAACTTAGCAATAAGTTTTGGATGGATGTCTGACGCTGTATTGCAGTCCGAGTATTGCCCACACTATCTAATGTTAGTTTAGGATCATAAAGGTTTAGTTCGCAATCGGCGTCCGTAACGTCGTCACGAAATGCGAATGTGCCCTCCAAGATGTCACACAAAGAAAGATGCTGGCGCTGGTTTCTTTCTTTTGAGTTTCTTTTTTTCGGGGCGAGTCAAATCCACCCAAACAGAATTTGTGAAATAGTGAGCGTGTTACCGAACTGAATGCAACGCTGTCAAAGCAATTACATGATATGTTTTACATGTTAGCTAGGGGAAGTTTACGGCCACAATTAATTAAAAATATGCTGCGGATTTGACAATCATTGCTATGATAACTTCGATGACTTTGGATTTGGCTTATATTGGATCGAAGCATTGAGTTTATTGCGGCATTCTAGTTAAAATTCTTTTGAAATGGACTTTCGAGAATAGTACGAAGGAGTTTCGACGGAAAAGCCAGTACACATATGCAACAGGGCTTCAAGAGCATTAGACCTACGTGCATGAAGAGCAGTCGACTCTTCTTTGCCGTGTAAGCAGCTCTCTTAGATTCCACACGTTCATTTTCTGGGTACGCCTGAAAAAAACTCACGAAGTAAGCACGCTTTTTATTGTCTTGCCGTGATATTCCTAAACGCTTCACAGGAAAGCTGGTCACATATTTTGCTTCTTTACCTTAATAAAGTGGCTTAACCCCACAGGGGGGGGGGTGGCGGGGGGGGGGGGGGGTGAGGGGGCGTCCAGGGCTTGTAGGCGACGGCTATTTAGTTAATAAAATGGTAAATATAGGGCTAAAACAACTCACCAAAATGACAAGATTCTCTCCTTCGGACGGGGTAGTCAGGACGAAGTGGTGATTTCATATCTCTCAGTTTCACTTCGTTGACTTCATCTTCTGTTCATTTTGTCGTCGACCTCTGGGGAACAGATCTTTCGCTGATCTCCAAATTCCCATGGGAATCCTTGATACACCAGCTCCAAAAAGCAAAACTACTTGCAAAACACCCAAAACACAGTCCGAAGTTCACGCCAAAAGCACACTTCCATTGGGCAAATGGATTGGGCTTATTTTGATCCGCGCCATGACAGTGTCGGGCTCATTTTCGATAAAGAACACGATCCGCGTATGCTTTTGCCGGGCCTTATCGGACCCATTTCGTGCCAACCTCTTTTGTAGGGGAACGTTGCTGAGTTTTGCTTGCAACTGTGTACAGTTTTGCCTTATTTCCAGTTTGTGGATTTGATTCATTTCGAAAAAAAAACTCCTCATGTTCACTCCTCATGTTATCATAATGGAAAGCATGTTTGGACGGGTTCATGGTGCGTTGTGGAAGAAGTAGCCTACTAATTGAGGCCCTGGCAGCCCTGGCGTTATAAAACTTAATGCCTGTCAGGACTCATCGGGGTGGTCGGTCGAAGCAAGAAAAGGCATACTGGCGTTGTGCCGGGGCCTTGCTGATCAGTGAGGACGAGCCTCCACGGCGGGAATTGCACTGCGCTCGCGCTGACCCCTGCCACTACCCCAGACTGGGCAGACGGGGTATGCAAATTGCTTAAACCCTGTTCAACGCAGGAGAAGGCGCCATCGCCTCAGCAAGCGCGCGATTCGTTCTCTCACCGGCGAATTTCGGGCGCCCAATCAGCGCACGCCGTGTGGAAAGAGAGGGACTTGCAATCTTTGAATACTCTGGTACACTGCATGCTTCGCCCCTCCCCAGGTTTCACGTTAGTGGAGATGGTCCGAGATTGTTTCAGTCCCGGGCCTTGCTTTCTGTATTTAGTTCCTCGAGCATTTTTGCGGTTGTTCTACACGCTCGATTAGCAAGGCTGTGTCGTTTGCCATGGCTCAAGTGTTCTCCGTTTATCCGCAATCCAGTGCTTTCCCAGTCAAGCCTCCTTAATGAAGCCTTCGGGAAGCAGCCGAATTCCTACTCCAAACGCTCTCGTTTCCTGGCATTGTAAATCACTTGTGTACCGCAGGATGTAGTTAGGATGTGGAGATTTAGGCTGACCCGGTGGAGAGGAGACGAAGCGCGCTGGCGTCGCACATGGGTAAAGTATATTCGCGAAACTTTTAGAAAATGCAGAAATGGAATTGCAAAAATCTTCCAGTACAGTTTCTATAAAAAAGTCTTATTCACAAAACTTCGGGCCCACGTCCGGGGACGATCTTCTAGGTGGGCAGATGACGTCGGTTTGCTTGGCGTTGGCGCAGTCCTAGCCATGTCATACGGAGCGATGTGGTCCGTGCGCTCGCTGTCAAAGATCAACGGCGTGCTTCGGACGCTGGCCAGTCGTCGACAGTCTTGCAAGCAAGCAGGTAGATGACGCGGCTCGACGTTGAGATCCTCTGTGCGCTGGCGTCCAGTCGAGAGGACTGTGATTTGGGCGAGTTGCTGAATGTTCATGATTGACAATCCAGCGCGCGAAAACACGGCACAAAAAAGAACGAGAGTTAGACAGGACAGCGCTGCCCTGTCTAACTCTCGTTCTTTTTTGTGCCGTCTTTTCGCGCGCTGGATTGTCAATCATGTCCAGTCGAGAACTCGCCGATCACTGTGCTTCTTCCCGCCTCCGCACCGCCATCTTTTTCCGGCGGCTTGGCTTCCTCCAATTCAGGAAGTCTCGAAGGCCAGGAGGAAAATGCAGTTCCGTTGTGAGCTTTCCTCAGCGTTTGAGTCCAGCCGAGAGCTCATCCGATATACCTTGGTGGTACGGGAAGGGTCTCTGCTGGTAGCATCCCATCTAATAAAAAATACCAGTGCTCGCCGAGAAACGCCTGCACCTCCTGCTTCAACTACGGCGAAGTGTCCCTTCTCTTCCTCGCCTGTTCTCTTTTTTTTTTCTTTTGTCTAGTGCCCTTTGCCAATATCAGTACACGCGCTTAATTTTCTTCGCTTCTATTGCTCTGCGGAAAACACCTCCTAACAGCGTGTACATATATGTGAATTTCTGTAAAGATGCTGGTGGGCTTTGCACATAGCCGTTGAAAGAAGCAACCTGCATGTAAGTTCAGTCTAGTTGAAATTTTGATAAAAAAATTGTGACCATTACATTGAAACATCAGTATAATCAATTTTAGTCGCGTAATAAAATATGATAAAATTACACGGCTAAACAACTTCAGCGATCGGTGTGTTCTGTATGCTTTTTTGATTCCCCTTGTCAATTTTCTGGTTGTTCCTCCTAGTCATTGTTTACTTTAGAATAATAATGCAATTGTAATGCAGTCTTGAGTGTCTTGAGTCCCAGTGTCTGAGCCGAGCTTTCTTGGTTCGAATATGATGAGTCATTGAGTGGGTTGGTCGGTCGGTTGGCTGGTCGCTAGGTCCCCCGGCCAGCGAGCTAAAAGAGTTTCCCATCTGTAGCTCATACCAATACCCACACTACTTACTTTACTTAGCCTATCATACTCTTTTTTATCAAAGAATATTCAGTTGCGCAACTAAAGTTCTCCTCCGAAGGATCCTCTGGTTACTAATCCCGGTTCAAAAGCCTCTCCGGCTTTCTCCCCGCCTATTGCAACTGCACTACAGTCGGCACTGACCATGGTCTTTAGAGTAAGAAGGGCTGAACACGCGTACACACACGCGTACACACACACACACACACACACACACACACACACACACACACACACACACGCGCGCACGCACGCACGCACGCACACGCACACGCACACGCACACACACACACACACACACACACACACACAGTCGCGTACTTTCCCCAAAGCGTAGTACTCGCAGTAATCACTTTAATGCTATTATCGCTGAACTTTCATGACAGGAGAATGCGTGAGCAGTAATTAATATAGTGATTTTCCCATGGTTGGGAATTTTAGCATTAAAAGGCACTCATCACAGGTAAATTCAACATTCCACTTCTCATTCTCCAACTCCCTTCTCGTTAAAAAAAATATTTGAAGACTGGGAAAAAATTGTTCATTCGAGAACTGGCCCTGCTCTGAAGTCTTTAATTCATTTGGGGAATGACTTTGGTGAGGTTACCCTAATCATATTACTAAACCTATTTTCCAAGATGCTGTGTAGTTGGTGATACGCTCTTACCGCCACCATTGCCTCCCACAAGTTGTATTATCAACTCATTTAAAGCAAGGTAGTTCTTGTTAGGCCACAACAAGGTTGCTTCGTCGGCCTACTACAATTTGTATTCAAGGTAATGACTTCGGTATTATCGACAAGAAGGCAGACGTTCGTTTGGGATGTGATGTAACTGGTACAATTTTCAGATTACCAGCTGTATGCCGCTTTCTGTAATAGGTAATCCCAGATTCTAAGACCCCCATTCTTGGCGGCAAAAATTGCACTTGAATTGCACAAATGAACGAAACTTTTTCGCCGTCAGATGTGACATTAACATTTAAGAAGTGGGTTGTATCCCATTATGGGATTGCAGGAATTTGTGCACACGCTATTAGTACAAACAAAAACGCAGAACAGATGATTAGCTGCTACATTAAGAAAACTGTTGGTGGTCGTAGAACAGCAACATCTAAATTACTCTAAAATTCTACTGTGAAGTGTGATAACAATAATCGAAAGCGGGATTAAAGGCGTGAAGTAGCTGCATGGGAGCTAGAAAAAGAAATTGGTGTGTCAGTTCATATTATCCTGTTGATTATGTTTTGTAGTGTGTCAATGTGCTCTCGAGTAAGTATGTGTTCTAGTGTGCTTAGTGACAGCAGGAAGTGCTTATTAATTTGACTGGTGGAAAGCAGTCAACAAAATTGTTTCCCGGGCTATAGTAGTACCCTCAAATAAAGATGATTGTGACATTCAAATTGGGCTTAGGTAAACTCTTTCAAGTAATACCTTCTTAACTGAAATATGTCGTGCAGCATTTTGTGTCAAAATTGTAGTTACTAAATTTCGTATTCAGTACCAAATCTTCTTTCAGACTCGTTTTTCGGTCGACCGTGGAACTATGCACGATATGCGTTTCTGGCTTAACTTTGGCGTAATGGCTGTCGCATGAAGACGTTTAATACCAAAAATCCATCAGTTCAATCCCAAAAATCTATGAAGGATGGAATGTGCGATTGTATGCGTTTTCCTGCCAAAATGTTTGCCTTGATGCCCTGTGGAGCCATCTAAAGTCAATAAGGACCCAACTTCAAGATATTCAAGGACGACATGTTCATTACAAATTTTTATACAGGCTGCCTTGAAATTCAAATGTTAAACAAATAGCTTATTTCAATCGTGCCGTCTAGAAGCACTATTCATGAAAGTTCATCGGTTGAGTGATGAGGTCAATAACACACGAGGATATTTCAAAGGGTAAGTCTCGTGCCCCGCGCGGGGTACGAGATCTAGCCCCCTCGCGGTGGCTCCTGCCCCGCAGAAGTGACGTCAAACTAAACTAGTCACGTGACTTCCTGTGACGTCACCTTTTTTTTTTTTTTTTTGCACATTTGAAGACGTTTTTGACGGCGTGTGTGGTGTGCGCCATGTGGGATTCCAGCCTTGGCTCCAACCGCAAGCCTGCGCAACGTTGTCCTTATCCTCCCTGTTCTGTGTTATCGCCTTGCACAGCGGCTGCCTCGCGGCGCTTTTTTCTTGTTCGGAGGGTTGTTTGAAATGACTTATTGAGTATTTTTCGTGAACTTGCTGCTGCTAGTCTTGGTAAGCCTAACGCATCCTATTTTGGCAAGCTGCTTCGCCCTGCTTTTTTCCGTGCTCCTTTTGTTGCCGTTAAATATGTTGCTAGCTTCATATGAGTTCGCGTGCCATCGGCTTTATGCTCCTGCATTCGTTGTCTACTTGTTCCGATCGCTACTTGCATTCCAAGCCTTGTATTTTGATTCTGGCGTAAAACGTGCGGATCAGTTTTCCAGCGCTTTGCGCCGTGGCTAACGAGGTAGCTGACTTTGATGACGTGATAGCGCGAGCGACGCAGTGTCAGCGGCGTCAGTGTGCACGAATCAAGTATCGTCAGGTAACGCAGGGCATCGTCGAACGCAATCCGTCCTGGCATGTAGCCTGTTCTGCAATTTTTCTCGCGGGGTACTGCGAGAAACCTTACTACCCCGCGGAAACGATCCGTGCACGCTGCATGCAGGGAGCGCAGCTCCACTTTCGTGGGTGGCCTGGTGAATGGGAGAGCCCAGCAGCCGCCCGTCCATGGGCAGCATAGGTACTCAGCTATCGCTGAACCAACCGCCCACTGGCTGGCTTCTTGTGCAAGGAGGCTCAAGCTCCAAATGTGCAAGTTCGGGAGAAGTCAAGCCGATAAGATCGCCGTTTGTGCCAAGCTTGACACTTGTGTTAAATAGTGCTTTCAAGTTCGGTGTGCTCAAGGTAAACAAGTGGCTCTTGTTGTTCATCTATGTTTTTCGAATTTGTTCCTTCGAATAATACTATTGTGCTTTCATGATATGCAAGACTTCAAATGAGCTGCGAATTCTAAGCAATCTCTAGGCAGCTATTATTGAATGCACAGGAAACAATGTTTTGTCTACCTTGAAATTTTCTACATAGGGTACGTGGAACTGCCAGCTAGCAAGTTTAATGAAAGGTTTTTATCTGCTCAATTATAGTAAAGAGGTAGCAAGGGATAGATAGGATAGCCCTACCTCCTTACCAGCTGATCGTCTGGCCGCGTCTCATAACTTCGTTCACAATTACCGCATGGATTTTATTTCCCTAACCTTTGCCCCAGTGCCCTCTTCAACCCGGTTAGCCAACAAAACGTCATCCTGCATCTGTTCTGATTATGTATTTTGGTACGCTAGTTTTTTGTTTACTTGTGTTTGGCTTGGAAGTCAACATAACCAACGACAATACTTTCATGCCCACTCAGTTGGATGGCCAGTAATGGTGAGAGCTGCTCTCGAAGGCTTACAGTGGATTCACGAATAGGTAGCAAGGGATAGATAGGATAGCCCTACCTCCTTACCAGCTGATCGTCTGGCCGCGTCTCATAACTTCGTTCACAATTACCGCATGGATTTTATTTCCCTAACCTTTGCCCCAGTGCCCTCTTCAACCCGGTTAGCCAACAAAACGTCATCCTGCATCTGTTCTGATTATGTATTTTGGTACGCTAGTTTTGTGACATCAACGTACCCATCCGGAGCACCCTGTGGAATTCAACTTGACGTAAATACTTGTGTTCACAGCTGGTAATTGTCTGCTCTGTGTTTCGGGGAGGGGGTGAACAGTAAAAGTTTCTAATTGCAAGGAGATATTTCATGTTCTTTTGCTTTTTGACTCTGTGCTGTGTAAAAAACTGTTTCGGCTAATTGCTTAAGTGACTATGCTTAGTCGTAAGGGCCATAATACAGTGTCCCATATTTTGTTTGCAACGATGCATACCCAGCAGAGCCCAACTGCTAGAAAGCACATTCTCTGGTGGTGGTAATTAGCTTGAAAAAAAAAGGGGCACTGAAACTATTTTTCAAGCTAACAAGCCTAAAAAACAATTTATGGACCACATCTACGAGGGAATGGCTCTTGTACAGCTTGACATTACCCTCTCCCGAGAGTACTTAATACCTTGTGCAGGAACTGGAGCCAAGGACACCTATGTGGACGTGAATGTCTTTATTGTTGTTTGTGAATATTGCAGTACAGCTGAAAGCTGTAAGTATCCTGGAAGGCTTCAACAATAAAATGACTCCAATGAACGTACTTCTGCTTTGGTGTCAACGGGCAGCATGTGAGCATTGATAAGTGCTTCGCTGTTGACATTTTTGTTACACAAAAACAGGCTTGATCAGGCACTGTAGCAAGTCCATGAAAAAACACGGGAAAGAAACTGGACAAAAAAGCTGCGAACACATGGACACTGTTCATCACAGCACCTTTCCTTGTACTTCAGTACTGTTATTGTCGCTGTATTTTTCCCCAAAATATAAATCAACTCTCCCAGATTCACACCTTCAGACAGAAAGCAAACATGGTGTTTGTCAATGACAAGTGATTCTACCAAACTTCCGTGGCTGTGAAAAAAGTCAGTAGCTCTACTTTCTCTGCACGGTCTGTGGTGTGAAGTTCCTTTTCCAAATAAAACGCAAGGGTTTCTTGGCACAATACACAGAAAAAGTGCCAAATAAGCAAGTGATGCCTTCTAGCACTACACTACAGTCCTGCAGGAAAGCCAAACAACCAAGTGATCTTTTTGCTTGAGTGCAAAGCTCTGCAGAGAAGCCAAGAAAGATTCCTTTTTTGTTGACACCAGTCTAGCTGGCCAGTATCTGGCTGGCAAGTGGGCATTTGTTTAGTGACCACTGCTTAGGGGCACAGTAGGCAGGCTGTTGCAGAGGCTACGAAGAAAAAAATACAAGGTTCGTTCATTAAAAAGACTTCTTTGCCCAAAAAAACAAATGACATCAATTTTATTGTAAACTTCAAACAAATAAGATAGTACAGAAAATGTGTAGAGCAGTGGAAGTTCCATACACATTTTCCAGCTATTTCTCTATGACATCACAGAATCTTGTTTGTGCAATTGACAGCCGCCAACCGAACCCACCGTAAAAAAAGCATAACTGGGCAATTGCAGTGGGGCCTCCACAGTTAACACAGATAACTGCATTTACAGTGCACGTCCATATGACGTCGCTCGTGCCCATATTACACCAATGCAGTTTGAAATTGGGATGTTTTTCACCATTTCTTTTGGTTAAACTCCCACCATTACAGCCTTGACCTTTGCCTATCAATTACATTTGCAGTGTGTTCACTGCATATACCCATGGACACAAACAATCCGCTGAGGCTTTCACGTTCCAGGCACATCTTAAGATTCTCTTTGACGTAGACTATTGAGCCTGCATAGAACCCATGGGTTTTCATATGATGGAGACATGATGGTTGGCCAAGTGTATACCCTTCCTGTTACCGTCTGTACAGCTTCTTCTCTGACCCTATCGGCTGGGTGTCCTGAATTAAGTCCTTTGCATGAGGGGACTCGGTAAAATATGGCCAACATAGCATATACTGACACATATACAGAGACGTGAAGGTTATGCCAATGCAGCAGCTATGGCATGAAGCGCTTAGCTAGTGTACCTTTTGGAGGACCCAGTTCCTAATTTGTCGTAGCATCATGTGTGTGCCAATGTGAGGAGCTGAATGCATGATGGAAACTACTCAGCCACAATCTGGGCCACGGGATACGAGACTGCCAATGTTCTCACTCTTTCACATACTTTGTATCGCAGATGTATTTCTGCCACATTTTGCTGTAGTGAAATGGCTCACCACTACAGCTGCAATAATTTCTTCTGAAAAATCTTTTCAAGCGCTGAATACCATGCATTTATGATGCAAGAAGCCCATGATCACCAGACTTTTCCGCGCACAAAACTTATTTCGGGTAAACAATTCTAAGCCACAATTCAGTCCACTCGAAAATACATACAAAAAACGCGACAAACTGCAGATTTTCGGGTCTTCTTTGCTAATCTCCTTAAAGGGGAAACTACTGTGCTGGGTTGTACGCGGTACATGTGTGGGAACACCAATGATTACCTTTTCTAGCTATCCGTAATTTGCACTTCTAATGCGCACATGCGACCAGTAAAATATCAGTGGCCGCGTCCAGCCTACGTCCTGAGCACTGTAAGTTCCGCGCTGCTGTCATTTTGAAAACACGCCGCGATTTCGCTACCGTGTGGAAAGGCTGGCTTGGTGCCCGCATACGGCAACGTTCTCGCACATTCTGATAGTGCTTCTAACTCTATCAACTCTGCTTCATCTACGTTGTCGACCCAAGAAATTCAGGCATTCAGGGCTTTTGGCACTTTCGGATACGCCATACCGCCAACAGCGGCAGCATCGGCGGCTTCCGCAAGAACGAACAAAAAAATTCTTTTATAAAACTTCTAGCAAATGAGTGGCTTCCTAATTTTTTATTAAAATGTAAGAAAATGTGCTTTTTGTATTCTACTACGCAAACTAATAACAATTGCTGTTAATATGACGTCACTATGACGTATATATGACGTCACGCGGGGCAGGAGCCGTTGCGAGGGGGCTAAATCTCGTGCCCCGCGCGGGGTTCCAGACGCTGCCTATTTCAAAACCGGCAGAAAAGAAATATTAAATCAAATTCTGACCATTTCATCGCGGGCAGATTGTATCCAATCTAATAAATACGTGATGGCAATGCCAAAGGTATATTTGCCCCTTTGTAGTCCAAGATCATCCTTACATTCAAAACTACAGGCAATTTTAGGTTCTGGTGTATGTGCCTTCAATTCACATTTTACCTAAAATATTCAGATACTGCACGATATTTTAAAGGCAAGTATACACAATGTTACCTAAAGTATTTTCGTATGTATGTGTGTTTTAGTTCTCTTTTAAGGACCGCTTTGCTTCGATTTCCCGTTCATACAATTGCGCATGGAAACCATCCGGTTTTTGCCCTTTTTAGTAACAATGCTCTATCAAAGATAGGGATACATTAGGAATATTTTTGTGGTATTTTTTTACTAACGGTTTAGTGCTCTGGGCGTGACGTTGTGGGTTCGATTTCCGGCTGCCAAAGCTGTGGTTTTTTTACTACTACGTTTCTCTTAACGTTGATCGAAACTGTGGCTGTCATATAATTATTTCAGCATACGATAACTGCGAACGTTCATCTGGTTTGTGTCGAACAGATTAATTTCCAGTTTCCGAAATAGGTGAGCCGAAATGTGGGCTCAGAGTGCAAAAAGCATTTCGTTGCATAGATGAATGAACAACACCCTGTTTCCTCAGGTGGCGTTCTTTTTTATTTAGCGCTAAAATTCACTGAAGAGCACTATTAAAATTTCTTATCGTTCAACGCATATCCCTGTTCGTGAGCAAGGAGAGTCTTGGCCAGAGCAGTCTGCTGCAGACGCCATCTTCTGGTTGCCTTGGCACTCTTCACAATCTACGTTTCCGGCCCAAGACTGGCACTGTGGTCGTCACACGAAGACGCTACGTGGTCACACTACCCCAGTCTTCTCTGCGCGCAGAACAGCACCGTAGTGGTTCTCGCTATCCGTTCAGCAGGCGACCGAGGTGCACAGCGCAGGGCGATTCGTCGAAGCATTGCTCGCATCTCCGAAGGCTCTTCTGCGTTGCGTGATTTGGAATATTTCTTCTACATGGGCCTCCCCGAGGACAAAACCAGGTGCGCATTTCTGAATGCTGAGTGGGGTAAAACAGCGGACCCATTCTTTTCGCAGCATCTCATTGTGAGGAGTCTTTCTAATTGCACTGATGCACGTCACCACGTTTCTTTCTGCGTTTGAAATGGAAATGTTGAGAAGAACATGCCTTACAACAAGGCAACAGACTCGAGAGAAGTACTGAAACGTGGGCGCTTCGATAGCGCGACGCGAGGTGTACAGGAGAATGAGAATTAGCCTCCCGAGAAGGTGGTTTCTGATATATGTTTACGTTACACACTGATTTGTTCTCCTGCTAAGGTACACCTTACGAAATCAAGTTATGTTGTGAAATTTAGGCTCAAAAATATACTTTGAATTTTCGTATGGAATCAAACGAACTCAAAACTAGTTTACATCTCGGCCATAAGAAGAACCTACAAGGTTTGATCATTGTACACTGGAAGGAAACTTCAGTGTGCAGTACGAGAAATCCTTGTATGTTTGTTGGCGGTTCGTGCGCTTTGCTTCCGCCAGGAGTTGCACACTTTCTGCATTCTCTTCGCGCTTGTAGTTCCTCGACTTAGCCTTGCGCTGTGTTAATTCTTCGTATGGCGGTTGTTGTGGACATTGTTGCATCAAGAGGCGTTCATTTTGCGTCATATATCGTGCGAGGTGGTTGTGCGTTTAGCTTCGGCGAACACCTGCTTTGACTGGTTGCCCGGCATTCCGGTAATTCCCAAGTGTACTACCTTGATCACAGTTAGGGTGAACACGGGAGCGCGTGTCATTCCGTGCGCGGGAGCCGCCTGTCGGCGTGGCGGGTAACTTCGCACGCGCATCACATAGCCTCGTCGCAAACGAACATTCGTGCGAAGTTACCCGGAACGCCGACAGGCGGCTCTCACGCACGGAATGACACGCGCTCCCGTGTTCACCCTAACTGTGATCAAGATATACTTCCGTGGGGTCACGTTTCTCAGGTCCGCTCAGATAGAGGCGAAACACTGCATCCTACAGAAATGCAATGTAAACCGCGTGAGACAAAGCGCTCATTCAGTTTTGATTGGGTTGTTGACGCCGCATCATAATGGGGCCGCCACGATTATGATACATTTGGGGTAGTAAGTGAGAATTCTTGGTTGGTACACTGACGTCTCCGCCGACGGGATTTCAAACAGCATCGTGGACGCGCCGGATAACACAGTTTGGCAGAACAGGCCTTTACTGTGTATCTTATTTACTATGTATCTTCTAGGAAAATTCAAATTAAAAAGTTTGTAACACGCAAAGAGTTTGTTTTAATTCAATAAATTTATTTCATTCCACGTTCGAAACAAAAATTAAATTCTCGATTTAAGCGCTCTTCTAGAGTTGTGTACTTAAGACCAGAATTGAGAATATTGTTGCCACTGCGAACGTCTTAAAGCGCAATATAGCCGAAGTAAGGATCGTTTCCCCGAAGTCCGGTGTCGATCAGGAACCCAATCGCCCGGGTTCCGGTTGATTTGGCAGGAGGCTGGCAGGGCGATGGTGTTGAAGTTCTTGGAGACGGCGGTCGAATTGACAAACTCGAGGCGTTGAGGTTGATTAAATGAAACGGAAATTTATATACAGCTATTTACAGTAGGAAAACTGGGTACAGTCAAACCTCGGTACAACGAACACCACATTAACGAACTTTTCAGATTAACGAGCGTTTAAGAAATCCCACGCCGACTTCTTATAGTTTTAATGTAAAATTATTTCACTACAACGTACTTCAGAACAGCGAACGTTTCAAAATAACGATCGTTTTATTTAGTTCCGTGCCATGTTAACAACACCTCAGTACTACGAACTCATATTTTCAAGGCCGGAGACTCTTAGAAGTCCGTTAAACAATCGCGGCAACCGGGGCAGTGTGCTAGTAGACGACACGGCAAAGCGCAGCGAAGAAGAGGACGTCTTGCAACTTGCTCCGCGGAATGCGGCAGCCGATGCAAGAGGGAGAAAAAAGGTGAGGAGAAGTGAAAAATTGAAGCATGGGTAGCCTTCTCCGTCCCGAAAGCCGCGGCCGCGCTATTCGCGCTCACCCCAACTTTTTCTACGTTCCGCCGCTGCTCATGTGGCTTGCTGGATCTTCACGGACATCAGCGGAGCTGACAACAGAGGACATTGCCCAGACCGTGAGCGTTCAGGATGAAGAAGTGAAGATGGCAGCGAGGATGGCATGAACAACGATGCCTCTGAGGGTGCCGCAGCAGCACTCGAAAACTACGACGAGCACGCGGCGACTGCGGATGTGGTGAACAGCATACAAAAACTCCGCACATGTCCGGGGAAAAACCGCACGGCCACTGATT
Source organism: Haemaphysalis longicornis (assembly GCF_048455015.1). Taxonomy (NCBI): domain Eukaryota; kingdom Metazoa; phylum Arthropoda; class Arachnida; order Ixodida; family Ixodidae; genus Haemaphysalis; species Haemaphysalis longicornis. Next base: position 122,205 of record NW_027526423.1, on the reverse strand, counting down.
CACTCCCCAGGAATGTGTAAGAGTTGAGTCCTTCGTGCTAGGAAGCTTGTGCTACTCGCGCTAGATGAAAATCGCCAACCACTTTAAATAATCATGATCACTAGTGCATTTTTTGTGAAAAATGACTCCAAGGATGCACTGCTTTACACGTAGGTCGTTTTAGGCATTGAAATACTATTTCGGTAACACTATACGACCTTTCAGAATAACGAGCAATTTTCCACGGTCCCCTGAAGTTCGTTATATCGAGATTTCACTGTACATGAGTAATGAAAATGAAAAACTTCGAACTTCAGCTAGACGCTAGCTCCGACTGCGCACAAATCACTCGAGCTCCTCAACTTTGTCTAACTCTCCTATTCTCGGAGCGTACACAAACCGCTCGAGAACGACGGCCCAGACCATGTCTCGCCGCAAGACCCGTCTAGTTGCCCGGTACGGCGCTGTACCCTTAACCTCCGACGCTACCTTAACCTCTAACCTAGGGGGCTCACAAATCCCAACCTAGCTTCAACGGTCGAGACTCCTTGTCCCGCCGGGAACTGCCCAGCTCGGCGCTCAGACAAGAACGATTCCAAACGGCCAAGTTCGGCCTTATAAAACCTCGAGATCACCCTCTCTCGGGAACGCCCCTGTAGGGTTCGTACACGCGTATGGGAGTGCCCAAATTCACGTAGACAGCTGTCACTAAGCACGCCACGGAATATTCAATGAGTCGCCGCCATCTCTGGGTCGTACGGACCGCCAGCGGGCCAGCAGGCGCGTGCGACCCCGAGGGGTGAGAGCGAAAGACGCGACTGTGCGTCATGCTGACCGGGGCGTGTTAACAATAGAGACCCGTGCGGCGCTCGTCCCGAAGCCGGTAATCCCACCACCTCCGCGTCGAGCAGACGTTCCTGGAATCCGGCGGCGCTGTCTGCTTTCTCAATGGGGGATTATCCTTGTGGTATGCGGTGGGCCAGAGAATCCGTTTCCCGTGCACGCCGTGCCGAATTGGCGGCGACTGCAGCGCAGTGTTGGCAGTGCTACGTCGCTAGACAGAGCGGCGGGCTCTCACGCGCAGCTCGGGCGCTTGGCCGCTAATCTCATGAGTGGACCTTAAAGCCGATTTAAGAAGAAATGTGTGTACTGTTAGTATAGCCTTCTCCTGCTTCATTTCCATTGATTTCGTTCTTGGATGCATTGGTCCTACCTTTTTCGCAGCCGCTGCAGCGACGTTGCCACACTAAGTGCATGTGTGTGCACGTCGTTTCCAAGACGATTGCATTCAATGGGCTATGTATATGGGAATCAGCGCTTACCTGGTAATTTCAGAAGTGACTAACAACCGTATTTCGTTTACACGGCCATGTTTGCGGAACCGGTCTTAACCGCTGCGTTCTATGCTGAAGCCGGCTGTCAGCGAACAGTCTCAAACGTGGCTTCAACATTCGAAGAATGAAATTACTTGTGCTTGAATGATAATTTTATTCTACCAGCCATAGTTTTAGTTTTAAAAAACTTGTTCTCGAACAAGAAAGTATTCAATTTTACTTCTAAGTGTGCAGAAAGAACGGCAGATCCATGATAAAATATGATGACACCTGTTATAAGGTAGGAACTGTTGCTTAAATTTTTCTGCGGAAAATTTGTGTATTGTAAATCTCTCGTGTTGCGCACAAAAAATGGCAAAATCGAGCTGTTGTGACCCGCAAGCAGTTGGATGACTCTGACGCGTTCAGATTAAACAGACTTGCGCATCTCTGCCTCTCTTGCTATAACCACTCATCTGACGTATGGGGTCAACTCAGTTTGCAAACTGACTTGCGCAACAGGATTTTAAACATCTGATAATGCTCAGTTTGCAAACTGGTCGACTGGTCGACTCAGTTTGCAAACTGAGTCGACCAGTCGACCAGTTTGCAAACTGAGTCGACCAGTCGACCAGTTTGCAAACTGAGCATTATCAGATGTTTAAAATCCTGTTGCGCAAGTCTACATTTTCTTCGAACCAAGATGGGTTTTTGTGCAAAGATAAACACATAATGTAATTCGAAAAATAACTTTACTGCAATACCTACAGTAACTTTCTCACTACAACAGCGTCTTGTGAGGGTATTATGGTGTTATTGGCCTCGCAAAAAACGAGTACTGGTGGCCTTGATCGCGTAGAAATATTCAGCTTCCTTTACCCATTGAATGCTGGTGTTTGTTCATATATAGTTAGGTGTCGGTGCTTCATGGTACCGCATTACTGCGACCGCAGCTGCAGGAACCTCAATCAGCACGACGGCAAGCACACAGCGCTTTCTGTTCAGTAGGAAACACCACTAACGGGTCGTGCAGATGCAGCTTGGGTAACAGTGTCCAGACAACACCATCCCCTGCTGTGAGAATAGTTGACCGTTGACCGTCGTCGGCTACTGCATGTTGATGCAAACGGCGCAACTTCAACGTCAGTCGTGTGTTTCCTGTTTTGTGGGCATCGGTTCTTCAATCAACGACGTTCACATTTGCGAAGCCTTGAATTTCCTATGATTTGCTTCTCAAGAGTTAAGACATTTTGAATTCTTTTTACCTTGAAAATGGTGCTTTTTTTTTTAGCACACAGTACGTTCGCGCGGAAATCGCCGGTCAAGAAAACATCCTCGTGTCCCCTCACAAGCCCACGGACAACAATGCACCTGACATAGCGAGGGATGCGGTGCGCTGGGTGCTGGAGCGTTGCGGTCAAGGGCACCAACCGCTACGTCTGTTTGTTCACACCAACGACACGGTCTTTGTGAACCTGCAGGCGCTGGAAGATTTCTCGGTATGTAACCTAGTAAACAAATACTAATTTTGTTCTTGAATGTTATGAGAGAAAGTTCAACTTGGTTACATGTAATAACTCTGTGTTCTTTGTCTACTCTCATTATACTATCCCACAAACAATATATTCAGCGTAGAGAGAGATAGAGAAAACGATTATTGCGAGTATTCAGTCGCTTTTTATGCCTAAACGTTGCCTCTTAACATTGAAATGCGAAACACCCTCACGACAACGTCAGCAACATTTTGAGTGACCCCTCAGCCGATGTTTCTGCCTGAGCTTGTCTATTTGAACAAAAACTTGTGCGGTTATTGTTCTGTCTGCGTATGGGTAAAGTATAAAAAGGTATTAGCTTTCTTCGCTGCAAATGTACTCAACAATACATGCGTTCCTGTTGCCCGTTGCACGTAACACCACTCACCCTTACCACTCCTTCCCCTTCTGTCCTTGGCCTTAATTCAAACCCTTCCACACCTATCAAACTCCTGCAGCGGCCATATTTGTAAACCATTCACGTTTTCCTCGTTCTCTTCCCGCTGGTTGCATCAAATACCCTCCCCTCCCCTCTTTCCAACTCCTACTGGTCCCTTTTAACGACACCTACCTCCTCATCGTGCTCCCCAACACATCACCGCTTTGCCCTTCAATTATCCCTATCCACTCGATTCGCTATCTATCCTTTTCCCGTTGCGCTGCTGAGCACGAGGTCGCGGGTTCGATTCCCGGCCGCGGCGGCCGCTTTTCTGATGGAGGCGAAAAGCAAAAACGCCCGTGTGCACGAGATTTCGGCGCACGTTAAAGATCCCCAGGTGGTCAAAATTAATCCGGAGCCCTCCACTACGGCGCGCCTCATCGCCTGCGTTGCGTCGGCGCGTTAAACCCTACAATCAATCAAATCAAATCCTTTTCCCTATTCCCTGCTATCATTCATTGCCTCTACTACTACCCTTCACCTTCATATCTTTCTTCCTTCAACGTTCTATCGTCCCACAAAATTCCCCTCCCTGCTTCTATTGCCCTCGCACTCTGTCATATTCTCCCATCTGTACCTCTCCTCCCCTGCTATCTTCCCCCATCCGTCATACACTTAGGTTTGTTTCATAACATTTGAGACAAAAGTCATCGTCCTTCTCATTCCCTCGTCTCCTACCCCCTGTGCCCTTCAACCCCTCACGATCCCAAGTTCTGCTCTCCTTGCAACCTCCCCACCAGCACACTACGAAGCAACCTCCATTTCCCACTCCCTTATTAGCATCCCGCGTTCCCTACCGTTCCCGTCACACGTACCCTCTCAACTAGAACGGGCAACAAAAATTCTGCAGGAATATATCGTGGACCCGTTATACACCACCTATGAAGCACAGCAAGGGCAAGAAACCGACATACCGGAATAAAAAAGAGTACGGCAGTCTATACATACCCCCGCTGCCCACCAACGTGCACCCCATTCACAACAAGGACCGGCGCATAAAGGAAGCCAGCTAGGCCTAACACAGGTGCTTATTTACGTAAGAAGGGAGAACATGTCCAGCGTAGTAAGACATTCTTCTGCTTAGATGGGATAGCACGTTTGCTTTCCTGGGAGTCTTGGTAAATAACTTTCGGCAGTCTCTTTGTTGCTTCAATTATAAAGCGATCGACGCACAGGACATTTAGTGGGTTGGGGTAAACTGAAATATGTTAGGTAGGCTACGTTAGGTTGCGCTGTATGACTATAGCCCACCTTCTGCAGGGTTAATATAAAATATGTTTTACTGCAAAGTTTTTACAGGGCACTTTGCAGGGCCTTCTGTAAGGTGGGTTCCAAACAATGGAGGAGGGGTTACAGAGCTTAACTATGTACATCAAATTCGCCACAGACAAAAACAGTCGGAGAAAGCGATGACGACTTAGTAAAGCACGTTGTTGGGCTAGTTGGTGTTCCATGATAACAATAAAACTGCGCAAAAGGACGGGACGGAAGAAGAGGACAACAAACCAGGCGCAGACTCACAACTAAATTTATTCAGAAACAGCCTACGCACCTATATACCCTTCCGTGCACATGCGCACAGTCGCATGCGTTTAAAAATTCATACTCACTACAATACAAAGATAGTGACGCTTCGCTAACGCAGTTATCACCATTTTTTCGTATATGAAAGGCCTCTATTAGTTCCCTTGCCACCTTTTCCTTGCTCCGGCCCAGCACTGTGGTTTTTTCCAGTTGCGGCTTGCAGGACTTGTTTTCACATTTCTTGCAGTGGTGCGGAAGGTGCGAGCCAGTTCCATTCTTTATTGACAACTGGTGCTCTCTTAGCCGGTCGTTCACACATCGGCCAGTTTGGCCAATGTAAATCTTCCCGCATACAAGCGGAATCATGCATACAACCCCAGTTGCGCAACCCACATACGGTGTGGTATGTCCCTTCAGGCAGTCTTTTTTGTTGTCCGGTCCTCTCAGGATTTTTGGGCACAAACTAGCCAACTTCCGGGGGGCAGAGAATACAACCGGCACTCTGTGCCTGTTGGCTACATTTTTGAGGTTGTGTGCCACCCTGTGAACATAGGGTACAACCACCGGTTTCTTGCGCTTAGGGGTGTCCGTCGTGTATGCGGTCCTGCCCTTCACCTTCTGTAGCAACGACTCGGCTACCGCTGTCAAAACGACCAAAGGAAAGCCAGCCGTCTGCAGCCTGGCAACCTGAGCGACGAAGCTCTCTTGCACCCTGTGATGGCTTGACTTCGTCAGAGCACCTTGTAGACAAGAACACGCAATGGCCCTTTTAACAGTCTTGGAGTGCGCGGAACCATACGGAAGCAGGCCTTTCCGCACTCTTGGCCGGTACAACCAACAAACGTGGTCTGATAAAAGCGTCATGTTAATATCTAAAAACTGCAGGCAGTCATTGTGAGGCAGCTCATGGGTGAAAGATAGACCTTTCCCCAATCGTCTAAACTCGCCTAAAATCTTGTTAGTAGCGTCCAGGTTAGTTAATACCGGTGATGCCTTTACAAAAACCAGGAAATCATCGACATATCTAAAAACTTTAAGTACTATTTCTTCGTCAAGGTCACGCTCTAGAAGGGTATATAGTATGCACGGTATGCACGGGGGTATGCACGGAAGGGTATATAGGTGCGTAGGCTGTTTCTGAATAAATTTAGTTGTGAGTCTGCGCCTGGTTTGTTGTCCTCTTCTTCCGTCCCGTCCTTTTGCGCAGTTTTATTGTTATCGATGACGACTTGCCGTGTCCGCAACATAGTTGTGAATGGGAAGACTATAACAAAAACATAACATAAAAAAGTGTTATACGGTTATCACCGTAGAGGCCTCTCATTGGCTACCCTCGAATAGAATAGATAAGTTCGACAGTGCAGGGCCCTATTTATGAGGCGTGCACTATGATGTCTTATAAGCCCTGGACTCATCGCGTCCGGCCTCCTGAGGGGAGGATGCACAACCACCCTCACTCAGGATGTAAAATACCATGTCACCCCTCCTGAGTGACTTCAGACCATTGGGGAATTAGGGGGGGGGGGGGGGGGGGTTACATCGGTTTTTTAGGGACAGAGTGATCGGTGCCGGACATTGTAAAATTTCGTCGGACATCCTGTGTAATTCTGAAGCTTTGCAAGGTCGCATTACGAAAGAATGCAACGCAAGCTAGAAAGGCTCTGTAGGCCACGCGATGACGCGTCAGGCGTGTTAGGGACAACGTTCAGCTGATATAGGCGCCAAGGGAGAGCGCGTTGCTGAGCCTATAGCTACATTGAAAACACGTTGGCGTGCACGGGAAGTTAGCGTGTGTATAGGTGGGTGCCGGATACCGCAACCTCACCTTTTGGTTGTTTTAGTTTGTAAAAAAAAAAGAAAAAAAAAAGAACTCCGTAGAGATGGTTAACCAGCGAAGCTGTAACGTGCGGCCGGTGTTAACTCGTGTGTTACTCCTTGCGGTTTAATTAAGCCTGTGGTGCCCGGGATGCAGTTCCATGTAATCTAGTTCCATGTAAGTTCCAGTTAAAAAGAGTGATCTACATATTTTATGTGGAACCGAACGGAAAATAACTGGAACGACATGTACAACTGGGTCTTATCTGGAACCATCCATTTCTTTTCTTTGCTTGTAGTTTTAAATAGAACTAAATAAAGAAGGGGAGTCGCTGTCGGTGTATCCAGTTACTGTTCCACTTATGGTCCAGTTAACGTTTGGGGAGAGCGCATTTTTGTATTTTTCACTCGTGTCATGTTCCACATAACTCGTTCGCTGCAGTGAAGTATACACTGTTTCATGCATCAACTGGAACGATGAACCGCCTATATATTTGGTGCTTCTTGACCGTAGATGCACTTGCGCCTTTAAAATACACGCGCACACCGCACATAAAATTTAATAAACTTCGCCGACATCTATGAAACTGCCTTGCAGCGGTGCACTGTTATGAGGCAGCGAAGACGTAATATTAGTGATGTCCTTTCATAGAAAACAAAATCCCACTTCTATATCAACACCGTACAAAGCATTAAAAACGTTGAGAGGAGAATATTTCAGGGAAAAGAAGAAATTGCAGGACCCCCTTTCCGTGGTTGTGCATTTGGTTCACAAAGCGTCGAAGAAACGGCGGTTTTTGTTCAGCACTCAGCCATCATCTAGCTGTGGTGTAGTACGTGCACAATTTTAAGTGCTTCATATTAATGAGTAAATGGCTACAGCCTGCGGTGAAATAGGTGGTTAGTCCACGTTACTTTTGCCATAATGTGGCATATACATAGTGTTAACCGACTGTGTAATATTAACCGATTGTGTCACTGCAGCGCGAATTGCCTTCGCCGAAACAAACTGCCGTCTATGAGAAACCGGCCGAAAGCTACACTTACCACACCAGCACACTACGAATGCCAGAACTAATGTTCCCCTCCTTCTCTTTAGCCGCGCAACCAGCCGACAGCGGCAACAGCAGCGCCCCTATTTGACCACGCGGCTAGTCCGGCCACGCTAACCGTAGCCTACAAAATTTTCACAAGGACTGTACCTTGTGAAAGCGACCTCTGATCTGTGAATGTCAAGTGATACATTTCATTGCGCAAGTCTTAGTGACATTGAAGCGGATTAGCCGTTGCATTTTCAGCGTATACTGACGAAGCGCCGCAACAGAATGGCTGCCCCAAAAGCGAATTTTGTTACGTCACCTCCCAGCAAATAAATCCTACCTTAGGTTCTAATCGCGTGTATGTATGGTTATTTGATTTAGGCTGCAGGCTAGGAATAAATAACATTTATTGCAGAAGATACGGCAACCAAGCTGCACGAAGATTGAAGGAAAATTGCGCCCACCTCCCCGCGAGGGGAACCCTGTGTAGATGCGACGCATCGTGGGGTTCACTTGGTGTTTCCGTTGGACTGATTCTGTAATCGCGTGAAACGTGTCGGGAAGGCGTATGATTATTATGTTTTATGATTATTATTATGTTTTATTGGCCAATTTTGGTCAATCTCTCTAAGTGGTATGCTTGGGGCTTCGCTGGCGCAACGACCTTTACTCCATCATTGTTGCTGTAAGTGGGAGCTTCTTTGCTTTTATTTCAAGTGTTAATCGTTGCCCCATCATGCGTTGTATCAGTAGCTTCTTGACGTAGTTTGAATGAGTCAAGGATATAACGCGCGTTCGTAGCATTTGATTCTGTCTCGGTTTTGTGGCGCAGTGGGGAAGAGCACCATGTACCTCGCGTTCCGCCCACAGGGTCGTGGGGTCGAAACCAGGCGCCGCTAACTATTATTTTTTTATATAGTGTAGGGGGAGGGGTGTGGACGAGAGAGGAGCATCGGAGAGGAGAGGGGGTGAGCGGCGGAGAGCGCAGCTCGCGCGGCGAGGAGAATGGGGGAGGGGCGGACGACAACAACGCCGACGCGGCATGGACAAGGCAAGTGAATGAGATGCAGTCGTTTCTAAAAACAGATAATATGGAGGACATAAAATTGTCATGTCACTTTAGCTGTCAAGCCAATTCCGTAGTGCATATGCAAGAATGCAAGAAAATTCTCACGTAAACAGCCTTTAGTGCCAGCTCGAAAAAAAGAATATACTAAAAAACGACGAGCACTCTTTCTGGGCATTTAGAAGCTGCGCTGCACGTGCTAAGTTTTACTTCTGCGACTTGCGCGCGAGCCGGCTTCGAGTTAATTGTCGCGCATACGCGCTTTTTCCGTCCACTGCTTGCGAAGTATGGCAGTTTCAACTTGCGGATTGGCGCTGAGCGCTGCCGACATGTCTTACCACGCGCCCAAAGAAACAGAAGCGTTCAAGGAGAAAGAACTTTCACACCCCTAAAGGGCTATTACAGCTCTTCATATTCACATAATTGTGCGCCAGCAACCAACCCTTTTATCGTACGCTGGAAAGGAAAACTTTCAAAAGCAGTCTATAGAAACATTACTAATACACGCAGATGGTGTGTCACATTGCACGACGGTACAGTCGTTAAGCTTTGCTACTAGAACAGAGGTCTTGCACGCAAAAAAAATTAAAGCCATCGCATAGCTTCATGTTGGCCCAAACGCGCGAACGGGAAACAGGACGTCAAGGAAAACAGAGCTTAAACCCCCTCTATGAACGATTGTGTCTGACCAAGTATAATATCTGAACGTTGGCACACTCTGCGTAATTGGAGGCTAAGCCCGCAGGCACGGCAAAACTCGAATAAAGAGTTGACAGCGTATCTGCTCACTTCGTTGCAGATATCGAAACACAATAGCCTTGTGCCACCGCTGCCACGTACAGGCCTCCCTGCTCTTTCCCGCACACCTGTCACGCTTTTCGCCTTCCGTTTTGCTACTCCCACGATAAACATGGCAGAGGTTTTCTCCAGTCAATTCAATTTTAGCGCGCTCCACTGCTTCCCCGCGACCTAGTTGAATCTTTATTGAGCGTTGGATTACTTGGAATGCCGCCAGTAGGGCTATACTCGGTGACAACTTAAGAACGGCACCGGAAGTTGGCGCTGTGCCTTATCACCGTAGCCGGATGTTTCTCCGCGCGGCGCAAGTAGGGCGTTACTGGGAATATTTTGAACATGGCGTGAGCCGTTCCCGTGATTTTTTGGACTTAATATGCTTATAAACGACTCCAGCGACGACAAACAAACTGCGTGAGACAAGGCAGACGATATCACGCATTCATAGCAAACCCCTTTCAAAACGCGCGCGCACTGACGTCACGGGTCCGGCGCTTTGGCGGAGTGATACACTACATGAGGTGGTGCCGCTCTTGAGTTGTAACCGAGTATAGCGTCGCCCTGAACAATGTTGACAAGTATGAACATTGCCATCAGATTTAATAGTTTGGAAATATTTTTGCATATATAAACGTCTAAGAAAATTTTTTAATTTTTACCCGGCTGGCTCGACAGACAAACAGACAGACAGACAGACCAAAACTTCTGCGTTTAAGTAGCCCAAGACAGACGGTCGTCTTTAAAATACCATATTCGCCATCAACCCACGCCTGTGCTCGCCTAAGTGCACGGGCATCAGCGAAGGCCAGGGCGAAAAATGCGTTTTGTAGGCCACCAAAGCGAATGCGTCAAATAGTCCAACATGGCCGCGCCCAGGTCGCCGCCCTGTAAGCGGTCTATAAAAAACACCCGTTCAACGCCTGTGAAATCTCCTAAAACAGCGTAGCTGACTTAAGATGAGGAACATAGAGGCCCGAGGTACTAGAAATAAACTTCAATAAAGCTTGGTGTTGGGCTAGTTGGTATTTAGACATACTGGAACAAACAGCGCTGAACTTAACACGACGACGACAGCATAAAAGGGAAAAAAAACACACGAAACGGAAGATGCACTACTAGCAACTGTGAAAAGTTTAATAAACAAGACAACATATAAATACCCCCGCCTCCTCGTATCACTTCCCAGTGCACGTGCGAGTCAAATCACTTCATACAACAGTTTTTTTTAAATACCGAGTCTCTTTCCAGCAAGGAAACTGACGGAGCACTGACGCACTCACCTTCGAGGCCAGAAACCATAGAAAATGCTCCGCAGATTTCCCTCGTAACTCTGTCCCGTGATGTAGACACGCTGGCCGCCACCTTTCCCAGAGGGGAGGGGGTCACTCACAACGCCACTCACTGCTGCACGCACTTACAGTCGAAGATGGCCCACGGAGGCCTCGTAGTTTATCGGTGCATAATGTGTGGTGGCAGTGCGTCACGTGCCTCGGCACGCGATCCAAGACCGCGAACTGGATGGCAGCTGCATCATCTCGGGAGTACTTCAGCTCCCACGGTTAGGGTCGGAAAATGGCGGGCCAGTGGTGGGCGCGTATGGCCGAAGGAGCAAGGCCCCTGCCAGCCATGTGCGGCAACGGCAGTGACATTTGGCGACGTCGGTACACGCTACAACCACCTCCCGCAGGGGCGGGGGTCACTCACAGTGCAACTCGCCGCGGTATGCGCAGGTTCGAAGCTCACCCGGCCGCGGGGGTGTGGTAGTTTATCAGTCCAAATATAAAGGATGTGGACACGTGCCGTATGCCCCGGCACACGAGCCGAGATCACGCACTCTGTGGGGATAATGATGATTGGTGATTGCTAGTGGTATCCACTTTCTAGCGGGGTGATGACGTGTCATCTTACCACAGAAAACTAATAGAATTATGTTTTACACTCTTCGTTTAATACTAGCGCTGCTCTTAGGGCAGGCACAAAAGCTTATTAGGCACAAAATACTTATTTTTTTCTGTTGCAAGTGGTAATTGTCCCAGGCAATATTCCCCTCTCTGCCTTTCGTCCAACAGCATTCTAATCTTCGTTTCGTCGCCTCGACAGCCTTGAAGTTAACTCCCTCTGTGCTACCCTTAAATGCTAGGGCTTCTGGAAGCCGAATATTTCCCTCGTAGATTTGAATGGATACCCTCGCATTCTAACACTAGGGGCGGCATAGTTTCTGTTTCTTTTCCGCAGACCACGCATACCCGACTCCTTTCTGTCTCTAAAAGCTCTGCCCTTGGAATTATCGTAGAAATTCTCCTTTCTGATGTCCAATTTCTCAGCCCTCTTCTTGGTTACTTTTGTTTACCTTGTCTACCTTGCCTCTTCTTTGGTTATTGTTGTCTGGTTCCCTTAAACGCCTGGTAGAGCGTCTGATTTTAAGCAGAGTTCTCCATTCACAAATGTGAGATCCGGAACCATTATTCCTTGCCACATTCCTCTCACTACGTTATCGGCCACTACGTTATCGGCCATCCTTGAGTTCCTCTCTATAGCTCCCGCAGGGAGCTAAGAGTTGCGCGACCCTTTTTCACGCGCCGCCGTGATGACGTCACTCCGGTTATCCACGCCGCGCAGAGAAGCCCCCTCTACGGCTGCGCCGCAGCCGCCGACGCGAGCGGCACCGCGCTAACCGCGCCCCGCCCAGGAGCAGCAGCAGCAGAAGCAGCAGCGTGAGCGACATCGCAGGAATCCAACCACGATGGAAGAAGTATTCTTCCATCGTGAATCCAGCGTAGCCACCGTAAGGCGCCGCCGACCGAAGCGCCCCCACCGCGTGGCGGCGCGGCTCCTACACGCGCGACGGGCGGCTTTCCCGCAGCAATCCGGATAACAAGATGGCGGACGGTCGCGCAACTCTTAGTTCCCTGCGGGAGCTATATAGAGGAACTCTAGACCGTCCAGGCAGTGGGCGCCATTTTTCCGCCCAGCGGGGTACTTCGCAAGGCTTGACGAGCATCAACAGATACTGTGAACATCTCAACAGCTCCGCTGTTAATAGTTACACTGATAAGTACCACCAAACTGAACATGGAAGTACAGTTTTTTGCACGGAATGCCGTCCTGCAAAAAAGAAAAGAACTCTTCTTCGTCTTTTTTCATTTGTCGGTAATCGTTTACATGATTGTAGAGCGCTATATATACGGTGGCTTTCAAGTGCCTTCGTGCAATGCGTGCCAGCAAAGAAATAAATTGATAATATTTGGTTCAAACTCCCCCTGCTGCAGCGCAATAGGCCTGTTCCCGCACGTCCCGCGTTCTACTGCAAGCCGAACGGCGACGCTGTGTGGAGTCTGCGCACAGACGTGGCCGGCTACACTGCGTACCTCCTGTACCGAGAAGACAAGTTTCCGCCGTTCTGTGAAGGTGACGCCTACTTCGTCCACGGATCGCACCTAGCATCGCTATACGCCGCCTCCATAGACCTGCGTCGTCACGCCTCCTTGCTTCAATACCTCGGGGCACAGTTGGCTGACAGCACGGAGGACTGGGATCACGTGGATATATCACACTGGGTGGGCATTGAAGACAAATTGAAATATTGGACACCGCGTTCCACATACACAGCTCCAGGCAATACATCGGCCGTAACAAAAATAGCGAGCACGCACTTAGAAAATGTGACCAGGTGGTCTCCAAACACTACATTGGGCATGACAGACCATTCTACACGTGCACCAGAGCTGAACGACACGCACATCCCGGAACCAGAATTGTTTATTCCCCTTCCTACCAGCAACGTGAACACCAGCTGGCAGGTTGTATGGAAATACATTCTCGACAACCATAGGCCCGAAACGGAATATGAACAGAACTTGATCCGGCTAATCAAAAGCAAAATGAACTACTCTTTGTAATCACTTGGGAGTACAAACATCGCGTTCTTTTAAAGGCGCCCAATAAAAACATTGATGCCATCTCTTTCGACTTTTGTGGTTGTCAACAATTATTTGTGAGCTTATGGATTGTTGAGAGCAGGGAAGTCCGCAGCCTGATGCTCCGGATACGCCTCAAGTGCTGTGACGTGGCAGCCCGTCTGCACCGCCAAGGCCGCTGCGCCTCACCCTCTCCCCCCCTGTGCCCACTGTCTCGAGCATGAGACGCTGGAGCACCTAATCTGCCCCTGCCCACAGTTTGCAGCACAGCGAGGAGTGCTGCAGACTTCGCACCAGCGTCTTGGGATGCCCAACCAGCGCCTGGAAGACCTCCTCTTCCCGACGGGCCCTGACGGCACCCACCGTGACGTGTCCCGCCATCTCCTGGGTAACCGTGAGGTCAAGCGGCTGTAGACGGCAGACTGCTGCCCGCGCCATTGCTGCTGCTGCTTCGCTTAGTTTTGCGTAGAGGCCCCACTCTTTCCTTTTGTACCTTCCCTATCTCTTTTACCACCCTCTTTCTCCTCTCTTATCTTTCATTCCCCTCCTCCCCCTTCCCCCACACTGGGTTGTATGCAGGTGAGCCCCCAGATGGGCTCAATAATATCCCCATTGTGCTTCCTTTCCTTTTCTACACTTTAAATGGCCAACCGCAGCTGCTAACATACATTGTGCGCGAACGAAGCTTCAGGCATTGTCTCGAAGGTTTTACAGGCGCGGCACTTTGGCTTGGGCGCAGCGGTAGCCAAATGTGCCAGCCGTTGTCAGGCAAAAGAACAAAATTACGTTGGCGAAACCCACCCGTGGTATATCGACGTACAGCAAAGTTTCGATTGCGTTTTTCTTCAAAATCTTTCCCCACGAAGGACTTTTCGGACTGTAACTCTTCGCTCACAAACGAGAGGCGTTGCGCTCGCAAGGCCACTGGACGTCGTTCTGATTGTCGCTTGTGGTAGTGCTCACCACGTACGCTGCTCGTCTACCCATGACATCGGATACGTGGCCAGCACTCTGTTTAGACGCCTGTCCCCAATTCTGCTTTGCCCGGCGACCAACGCGTGGTCGGGGGACCTTCCTTCGGTGCCGTGAAGCAGCACGGAGCGCTTGCATGACCCTTGGCTGAGCTTGAAGGTCAGAGGGACGCTATCAGCCGTTTCCTGGGTTTGTGCTGGAGTACTAAGCCTTGTTTCAAAAGCTGCAGATGTTTGGGGCTTAAGATGTGAGAAGCGAAGGATTTCTTCTCGTCAACGGAGCGTTTCCAAGTAAGTCCAATAGTAACGGTTTTACAAGCATCAAGCACTCTACAGAAGTCTGAGGGAGCCCACTTTTGCTAATAAACCTCACTACAACGACTTGCAATTTATCGAACGGTTATCACCTGTTCCTGACGCACCGAGGGACGGTTTTGCTGTCCCCGGAGCTAAGTACCACCCATAGGCGTCAACTACGTGGGGGCAACGGGGCGCGTGCCCCCACCGAGCTTCCCCGGTGGGGGCGCCGCCCCCCCCCGGGGAAGTTCGTGTGGAACTCTCTCCGTCCGACCAGCCGGGGCCATCCTATTGATAGTTGGTGAAACCTGTAATGACCTCGCAGCTAGTGTAACTATACCGACGAGTACGCACCCGCTCTTTGCACGCTCTAAAGCGGTAACAACCCGTGACAACTGACATTTCGCCGGCGTTACAAGAGAAACATCGACGTCTCTCAGGCCCCTTCGACGCAGTCGCACAGGAAAACGCGTCTTTCAATACTCCCATACAAATTATCGGCCTTTCTGCTGGCAAGACCGCAAAGGTGCAGCTCTCCGCCCGTTGTGCGCTTAATTAATTTTGCGACATCTTGGTTTTCCCAGAAAAACAATGAAAGCGTGAACGTCTTCCACACAACCCTGGCTGGGTGCATAAGCGGTCCCAGAGACTGTTTTTTTTTTTCTCTCTTTTTTTTTGGGGGGGGGGTGAATTTTGATACCTAAAAGACAGTAAAAAAGCACTAAAGAAGAAATAAGAGGGCACTCGTCGTTATTATTCGATGCTCCGCAGCATGCAGGTGTAGCGGTCCCCTTTTCCGAAATCAGTTAGTGGCGAAGAGGCTTTATTGCACCTCTGAGGATCTTTGACTTGTTCCCAAGCCTGCGCTCCGCGCATAAACGTCACGTCAAAGGTCGCACCCCCACTACAAATCAGTCGATGGCCTAAAAACGTTCGTCGTGAAGCAAGCGGAACGTCCCGAAATGCCGCATGCTGACAGGACCCTCCGATACCCAAACGGCAAACGAACACGCACCCGTGATGCCTCGGAAGCTGCCGGCGCACTGATCTCGGAATGCGTCCTGAGCCGTGCGCGCACGCACACACACGGTTCGTAGAAACGGTGAGGAAGCTGGAAAGGAGGCGGTCGGTGGGGAAGCGTGCGGCCTTCAATCCAGTGGGACACAGGGAAGCCGCAGTAACCCAACGCTCCAGCCTCCACGCAGTGTAGGCATCGGCAAAGGCGGAAAATGGGGCCGGCGGGCTGTTCTGCGGACGCCCCAGTCGTCGGCAACTAGTAAAGGAAGCGACTTCTTCGAAACAAGTGCACGTGGTTCGGGGGCCACGGTCGCAGCCTCGATAAAGAACCGCTCCCCTCCTTCCGCCACTTCTGCGGAGGAGGCGATAACCATTCCGGCGTGTGCGCGTATGCGGAGTAACCCGCTTGCCCACAAATCACTTGGCGACACAGTGGTTTTTGGCGCCCCTTAGGCGGTGCAATGGCTGGCTCGTGCCCGCATTTCTGACGGTCGCAACACGTTTGCGACCTCGCATAAGTGGGAAGCCTAAAAAAACAAGAAATAAGAAGCTGAGGAGCTCTTTGGAGAGGGGGGGAGGAGGAGGGGGGCAACGGTTCCGAGAATTTATGTCCAGTTGTCGCTCCGTTTCCGGTCATCCCCGAATTACTCGCTTCAAAACAAACCAGACCGTGTTGCAGTCTCAAAGAAGGCCTTCGACGCCGCGGCCGCCGCCTTGACATTTCGCGTCTTCGGGACAAGTCCACCCAGCGATTTATGACCCCGCCGCTGCGCTGCCGCCGCCGTTCCCGCGCTGCAGCCTGAACACTCAACGCGCCCGGTGCGAAACCACATGGCCCCCGCCCCTTCGCATGCTTCCGAGAATTCCCAGTTGCCGCCGAAGCGCTAAGCGGTGTCCGCCGCCCCTGGAGAAACACAACAAAATGCACTCAAAGAAAGTACTTCCTTCTGTGGCGCGTCGCGCCCCTTGGCCCCTCTAGGCCGGCTAGTTGACACTCAGTCCGAGCCTTTACGTAAATGAAAGAAAAAAAAAAACAATGCAAGCAACCCGGCCAATCAGCGGCCCGGTGTGTGTTGTTGGCCTTCGTATACTGTTGTGACACTCAATTGGAGGCGTGGTTTCTGTGCCATAAAACTGAAGTGTTTGGTGTTTTGGGAGCAAGGAAACTAAAAATTTGAAGTTGGAGACGAGGGCCGGTCGACCGAACAACGTAGCGGGCCGGACAGAAGCAGTCGCTACACGTGATTGGCAAGAGTATAGAACCATCCGTCTAACGGTTTTGTTTGGCGGGAAGCGTGCCGTGTGAAAGTGGCTGTGCTGGGCTGCGCGATCGAGTGGACTGGACACCCATGCAAAGAAACAAGGCAAAGGTATGTGTGGCATCAGTTCCATATATTCAGCTGTTCGTTCAGACCGTAGTTTAGAATTACTCGCTACCAGCAGTCGGTGGAGATGCGTGTTTAAATTCATTAATTTTACCTTTTCTAAGCGTTCTCCGTTCCGGTGGCAATGCAGCCCTGTGGGTAAGCAGGGATCCCGACATTTCGGTGTAGTTCATTTCGGTGTGGGAGGTTTCGGTGCACGGGATCTCCCAGTCATTGTTTCGACATTTTAACTTTATTATTGTAATTTCGTCAGTTGATATGATTTTACGTTCGAGAGTTGTATTTGCGTCTCCGTTCGCGGAAACGAACGCTAAAACGAGGAGGAGCATCGGCGCGTAAAACACAATTTTGGTAGATGTTAAAAATTAAAGTTGTTACTTTACTTCCGTCGAAACTTTTTTTTTGTTTTAACATTCATGTGAACAACCCTAATACTTTAGTGTTACCGAAGCGCTTGATTTCACTTCACTCAACGCTACAAGACGCTGTCGCTTGTAGTTCCACGGCCGCTGGATGCGCTTTGATCCAGCGGCCGTGGTAGTGGTGGTAGTTCATTCCTATCTCTCCTTTCCCCCCTCTCCGCCAGCAACTCGGAGAGAGAGGGGAAAAGCGCCGCGCAACGCCACAAACCCAGTGATCGCGCAATGGCTTGGGCGTCAGGATCCCCACAATGTATACGCCTCGAGCTTCGCGATCGCTGCGCCGCCTGCCGCCGCTTCCCCGCGGCGTTGACGGGATTTGCGCTGCGTGACTGATAGGGGCTCGTGCAGTGTTTTGGTTCTATTTCGCTTCTTTTCGCCTTTCCGCGCCCTAAAAAAACTTGTTATGGTGACAAATATAGGTAAAGAGTACGTTTAGGTCACTTAAAAAGCAGCTGCGTCTTCGTAGAGTACGCGATCGCTTGCAAGAGCTACCCGGGGACACGGTTCTGCGCGCTTCGTCGCCGCTCTTCCGGGCGTCGGCGACGGCAGCAACATATCACCCATGTCACCTCCAAAACATCAGGCACAAATGAATTCTTCTGACGCCTCGTTTAGACCTGATACTGGCACAATGAGAGGTTGGCTTCATTTTGCAGCGTAGACAACGAATGCGGCTTCGTTTCGCATATATACGCCGCAGAAAAATATGTTTCGGGGATGTGATTACCAAATCCCGGACAATAACTTATGCCTTTTATAAGAATATAAACCATGCGAAAATGTAAAGTATATTCCAAGCCTGTGCGTCGTTAAATATGTGCCCACACACGCCATATAGCAAGAACCAAGGAAATGAAACCACAGAAAAATAAATGCTGTGCCAATGCGGAATTTAGAAACATAATAGTTCTAACGGAAATAAAAAAAATCAGTGAAACAGTGCAGCTTCTCGCATGCTAAAGACGTTCGTCTAAACTTAAGCCAGGTAGGTTTCACTAGACCAACTATACGCGAAATGCACTGCTATTTCGCGAGAAATCGGTGGGGGGGGGGGGGGGGGGGGCGAGGAGGGGGACGCCGTGTACAAATGCGGAGCGGAATCAAGCAATGAACGTTTTAGTAATCCCACACATAAATCTCGCGTTCACTTTCCTTTTGTTTTTCTACTTCAACGAAGAGCTGATCGTACGGCGGACGCATTTTTGGAAGCATACAGGGTAGGCTGTTCAAAAAGCGATGAAATGTGTCGTTGGAAGAGTGTGACATGTGATAAGGCCCTCTGATTTCAGTTTCTGGTTTATTCTGCAGGCTCCCTGTGCCATATGACGATATTTCGAAGAAGCATTTAGTCGCGGACGCGGATTATATTGTAAGCCAGTCTCCGCGCTGCTCGCAGAGGATATATGTAGCAGATGAAGGTCTGCGGGCGCGCACCTCACGACAAGACGACTCTGTCGTGTGCTGATCCCCGAGTATAATTATGCATTGTCCATCGTACTTTTGTTGAATATTTCCGAAATTAACATAGACTGGCTTGTAAATGGTGGTGATCAATATCTGAGGTATAATATTGGCAAACGTAACTGGTGTGCTGTCAGTTATGAGTGCTCCGCTGATTATGTAAGCGCACAAAACCGATTTAAATCCTAGTGTATAGCCGTAGCATGAACATCTGAGGAACCGGTGGTTACGGAGACACGGCTAGTAAATTCAAGTCAGTGTAACTACAATCGGCTCCATCATACGCCGGTTCCGCGACGCTGGCCTGTGACACACATCTGGCGCTTATACAGACCGAAAATACCACACTAAGATCGCGTCGGAAACATTTACACTCTCGTAAACACACCCCATTTGCGAACAGAGTGACTACTCCACACAAACATGGATTTCAAACGCCCACAAACGGTAAATCTCAGTCGTGAACGTGCCGCAAAAGCAGCGGCGGCACTGGGGAGCGGGGCGCGGACTCCCGCGCCTGCTTTCGAAACGGGCCGTTAGGGGGATTTCAGTGGCGCCCCTACAGGCCGCGCTCGAGGCGAATACGTGTATCAAAACTCTGATTCGTGATTTTATTTGTTGTGCTTTCATTTATACATGTCTCCATATACTTTGTGTGTGTGTTTGGGGGGTGGGGAAGGGTTGTATGCATTAGGTGTGGTTTTTGTAGATAATTCATTTTTCATGCTTTTGTAGATATCCCATTTTTTGTTTATTGAACTATAGCTCCTAATGTCTTTTTTTTACAAAAAAATAAATGATCACACCATGTATCAGTTTTCTCAATTTTTTGTCCTACCGTTTCAGCGAACATGGAAAACTTTCTGAGCTCACGCGGGGCACCGATGCCTTCCACCCCCGTCACACTCTCACGACAGATTGGAAAATTGTACGCGTATGCAGTGTGTGCTACGTCAGTTCAGCAGTAGCCGCGATCAGCAAAGCCCGCGGGAAAAGGGGATGTAGACAGCTAGAAGGTTAAAAATAAAACAACTAAAATAAAAAAAATATATATATATATATATATATATATATATATATATATATATATATATATATATATATATATACATGGAAATTGAAAACTCTACGCCTATGGTACCACCTCATATGATAAGCCGTGAAGAAGAAGTAAAGGAAGCGCACAGCAACGCGCAAGACTTGACGGTAGCGAAGATCTACGCAACCTTCACGACCATCACGAGTCTCACGACAGTTAAGTCCAGCATTGCAGCCGATTTGCTTTTTCGCGGCTGCAATTAACCACCTTTATTTCATCTTATCACCGTTAGAGCAGGGTGAAACAACAACGTATCGCACACCCGACACGATTGTCCAAATTCAACTGAGACCAACTCACGGTTGAACCGAGCGTCGGCTCCCAGTTGCGACGGACGTTCCTGCCCGCAGCTGTCGCGCGCTGTATCGGGTCGACGTTGCCGGGGCCGCCACGCTCCTTGTCCCCGGGTGCGTGAAATAAATTGCCCGGACGCTCAGACGCGAAAGAGAGAAAAGGAGGAGTGCGAGTGGGAAAGGCGAAGGGCGCTTGGCTTTTCCGCCGTTGTGCACACTCCCTGCGCTCTGGGACCTGCCGGAGCCGCCGGAGCTGTGCCCTCTGCGCTAGCCTGTGCTGATGTTACGTGAAGTGTTTCAATCGGCATGTTGTATTTCGCTTTCTGCGACGGCCGCGCTGTGGATTGAACGCCTAATCATTCATATTCTAACGCAGTTACGAGTGCTTCAACCGTGCCTGTGTTGGATTTCGCGTTCTCAACAGGTGTTTCCCGCCGCTTATGCACTTACGTGAAGCGGCAAGTGTTTGGATCAAGCCGGTCGTGGTTTGGGTCACGACAGCCGGTCGTGGTTTGGATACACAGTGTGCGCTACCGCATCCGCTCCTCATGCTCTTACGTGAAGTGCTTCAACCGTGCCTCTGTGCGTGATTACGCGTTCTCAGGCGTTGCCCGCTGCTGTAGATTTCGAAGTGCCTCAACCGTTCGCCAATCGCCGTGTATATGAACCGGTTGTTTCTCGAGCGTGTATCTAGATCTACACCATTCACCCTGTGGTGATCGACCGCCGCTGTAAAAGTTATAAAGTCAACCTTTAATTGTCAGGTGTTGCCCGCCGCTGTGGATTTCGAAGTGCCTCCTCAGCCGTTCGCAAATCGCCGCGTGGTTGGAACGGCTGTTTGTCAAACGTGGATCTGCACTGTTTACCCTACATGGAATCAGCTTAACCTTTGGCCCGAAAATTGCATTTTGTGCCCTGATGTTTCTGCGATAGTGCAGACCACGGGTGCAGACAACCGTGTTGCTTCAGATATATTTTTTTTTGGAAGTGGATATTTTGCCGGCTGCCGGCATTTTTTTCTCACGGGAATTATGCCGGCACAACGGTGGCGCTACCATCGCAGCTGGCGGAGTGCCGGCAAAATTACAAAAGCGGAAAATGCCGGCAGCCGGCATTTTCTGCCCGTTGTAAAGTTATGCCGGC
Source organism: Haemaphysalis longicornis (assembly GCF_048455015.1). Classification (NCBI taxonomy): domain Eukaryota; kingdom Metazoa; phylum Arthropoda; class Arachnida; order Ixodida; family Ixodidae; genus Haemaphysalis; species Haemaphysalis longicornis. Next base: position 100,697 of record NW_027526423.1, on the reverse strand, counting down.
AACCGGCATTTTCTGGTCCTGTTAATTATGCCGGCAGCTGGCATTTTTTACGGGTGATTGCACGTACCGGCTTCCGACACACTATGTCGTTAATTATGCCGACAGTTTCTACGCCTGTTAAATATGCCGACCGTCGCAAAGGTTTGGATGCTGGTATTACATTTCAGGATACGCTGTGTCTAAAGGTACGGCGGACGTACCCCGACTCCAGCGGCTAAAGATACGTCGGACGTATCCCGACGCCAGCGGCTAAAGATACGTCGGACGTACGCCAATCCCAAAATCTAAAGGTACGTCGGACGTACGCCAATCCCAGAAACTAGTGATACGTCGGACGTAGCCGGTGAAGGCCAGTACAGGCCCGTCGGTTGCACCCGTTGGTGTATTCAATCGATTCAGTGACGCTACCAATTTTTGCACGTTGGCCGCGACCATGCAGGACTGCTTCGTAGTGACGAGGTACCACATCGGACTGTGAAACCTAAATCTTATTCAGTCCTATTCCCCGGTTCCAATTTTTTTTTACCTTTTTTTGGTCGAGACTACTTTACCTGTTCTATTACTAGGCACTTTCGCATCATCTTTAGATCATGAACTGTCCGCGGTGCGAGCCGTTCGCTTGCGGCGCGAAACTTCAGCAAGCGGTTGCTCCTGTGCCTCCATGCTCCTGTGTCGGCACTCCGGCAACTCCGGCCCGCAACTCTATGCGGCCCGCCCGGCCCACCCCAACCAGCGCTAATAAAAAAAAAAAAAATCGTCGTCGTTTTGTTTCCATGGGTGATGATGACACGCACTTATTTCATGTACAAAGCATACACGAATTGTGGTGTCTAGGGGAGAGGGATTATAGTAGGTAATAAACCAATGGGATGCGAAACTAACCGTTTCTTGCGACCATAGACTTTCATACGACACCTTCTTGATGCCTTCTTGTATCGGCAGTATCGGGCCACACGGAGGGGAAAAAATGTTGAAGCGCAGGGCAAACTCGGGACGATACCACTGACACGGTCAGGCAGGCACGCTTCTCAGTCATAAAAAAAAAAAAAACCGTGACGCAAGACACCCGTCAGAACTGAAATAATTACAAAAGGAAGCGTCAGTCCAGCCGTTTCTTGCGTCGTCTGCTGCTAAAAAAAAAAAAAAAAAAAAAAGTTCCTGCGATTTTGCAGCCGCCCCATTCCATAGGGGCGATTTCCCGTGCAAGCCGGGTGAACTTCCCAAGCGTTGTAGTCCCACACAAGGGCCCATGGAGGAAAAAAAAAGTTAGGAGACGGCATGACGTCACGCAGCTAGCCTTCGCAAGCCCAGGTCCGTTGAAGCCGCTCCCTCCGCCGTTTCCCTTTCTCAAGCCGCCGCAGTCGGCCCTCCAAGGTCGGGTGGGCCGGCGGCGGCGGCGGTCTCCGACTCCGGGGCATCTCTCGTGTTTCGTTGGCGGTAGCTGTTCCCCGTCCTTCCTGCATTTGTCTGCTCGGCGATCTCATGCCCGTGTGCGGGCAGGAGTGCCGCGTACGTGCGGAAGACAAAAGCCGTGGGAAAAAAAACCAACATATTGGCGGTGAGCGCGACCACGGGCGGCGCTGCGACGCGCGCCTCCGTGACGTCAGCTTAGGGACTCTCGCATTTGTCGTCTGCTTCACTCGGGCTCGCTCTCCCGGCTGTTTATTTGCGCTCGGTTGCCGTCTGATGCTTGTCCGCACTAAATTTTGCGTATGCATAACTTTTTATCATAACAAAACCTTTCAAATCGCATACACCAGCTGAAGGCATTATTTAAAGTATAGTTTTTGATACCGCTCCGGAAGAAACATTACCGGTGCCGCCCCAGTTTTTGCGAAGCCGGCCCGGTGCGGAGCGTGAAGAGTCGGAGTGAGCGTAAGCTTCAGTTTTCAGCAATCTTTAAAGCAAAGGGAGCCGGCAACAGCGAAAATGCAAGACCAAAACAAATACCAAACCTTCGGGGCTGTCGGATTTGGCAGAAGCATTACGATATCCGGTAATCATATGTAAGGGAAAACAGTTTTTGCCACCTCGCCGAACGATCGAAAGCATTATATCACATCACTTTACGTTGTAATAGCTTGAAATTATGCCGACATGCACTATGGGCCGCAAAAACTGTAGGTTGAGTTCCAAATAACCCACTGTGTGTATATGCGCATGATGGTTTTATACCAGGCTTCTAACCAGTATGGATCCGGTTTATTGAGCAAAACGAGTCGCGTCTACGGTTAAGATACAGTAACACTGTTTGTTCAGACCTAGAGGGATATTTCAGTACATTCCCCACAGCCACATCGCCACAATATTCAGATATGCGTCATAAGAAAACTGCGCTCAAGAGGAGGAGGAGAAGGAGGAGGAGAAACTTTGTTTAACAGTAAAATCGAATTGATTAGTGGGCCGGGTCCTCAGTACAGGACAAGAGAGTAATTTCTTCGATTCAATGAACGCCATCCCGAGTAAACCATGATGTGTTCTTTACGCCTGGAAGGGGTGGCTACCAATAAAGAGCTGTTTGGAAATATTCATCGCTTTCGATTCATGTAATATATGCACGTATACTATTTATTGCGTTCGTTAGCTAGTATATCACACCTTCAACACCGTAATCATGTCATAATTGTTTGGGTTGAGAGTAAACTCGTTATGATAACGATGGTTACGGTAGAAATTCGCAGCACAAACGCCGCCTTCGAGTACTCTGGACAACGTACGTTGTCTGTAGCGCGATCGCGGTAGCATAGCACGAACCTTCTCATTCTATTTGCATGTGAATAAACAACGGACGCTGCGAATATACATCTTCTTGCACGCAACCATAACGAAAGCGAATTTGTGAAGAAGTGAATGTATGTTATATCACCCTCAAGAAAATATCCACACGATCTTTGTGGTCCTCCCAAATATCCCAAAACCTACTACTAATAAGACGTCAGTGATGGTGCGGAATATTTAATGCTTTGGGCACAGAAAAAAAAAACATCAACTCGATACTAGTCAACAACGAAGGAATAGAAGACAACCGCTTTGTTTCCTGCTATGCAATGCGCGTGTAGGGGCACTTTCCTTGGCACGTTGTATTGGACTGTTCAGTCTTCATAAGAGCATCCCAAAAATACTGTATGCAAGCCTACGCGTTTTGAATATTTATTCGGGAGCTCTGAGCGCTGAACCTCGCGTATAAGCTAGAAAGGACAAGTTACGCACGATCTTCTGACCGATGCTCTGAAGAAAGTTGTTCTCTCTCTCCTCGTGTGTAGCAAACTTGTGGGAGATACAGCTTGAAATTATTCATGTGTCAGAAGCTGGTAAAAATACCTGAGTTACTAGAAATACACTTTTTGATGCACTAAAGCAACAAAGCGGGCGATTTCTAGCACAGGCGCTGCTGCCCCTCACAAGCGGAGTGTAGCAGACGACAGCGGAGCGAGTCCCTAAGCCGACGTCAGAGCCAGGGGGCGCCACTCAAACATCTCACCGCCAATAGCAGGCTTCGCGACAACGGGCCGCAGAGCAGTTTCGAGCAGACGAAATTGAAGAGCGCGGCGGCCCATACAGAGGCGGTGCGGTGGGGTCACGTGGTGCAGTGACGCCTGGGCCGACTTCGATTTTACTTTTTATGTATAGGCTTCACGTTTCTCCGGCGGCGCCGTCTCCTAACTTTTTCTTCCTCCATGCAAGGGCCGAGCGCCAGGCCGGGGAGTCGCTTGTACCTATTTTATCGGTAGGTGCCCGGCGCCACCAAGGAACACGAATTCACATGGTGCCTTCCACAGCCACGATGGACGCTCAACTCGCAACCGCCTGTGGCAGGACATGCCGCCAGACTATTTCACCCCCGGCAATGGCGCAACGCGGCATGATGGCCGGGGGCCCCGCCAGATGGACAAGGGTCAGGGGCCCCTCGATAGGGTAAAGGCAGCTTTCCAGGCATGGATTCCCCTCTCAAGGGTCCGCACTCGACCAGGGACGCCTGTACCCATTAAAGAAACCGGTGGGTGCCCGGCGGTACCAGGATTCGAACCCAGTACCTTCCGCATACGAGGCGAGTACTGTACCACTGAGCCACCGCTGCGGTTTTTAAAAGTTACGACCCCTTCCACCGGGGCATTCCCCGACAAAGTCGGGTAACTTCCCAAGCACTAGATCCCCTGGGCAGGGGGTGGTTGTACCAATTTTTACTGGTTGGTGCCCAGCGGATCCGAAGTACCTCCCACATTCTCGTACCCCATGGTACAAACCGATGTGGTGGAACGGTTTACAGTACACTGGATCCCCCGTACGGGGGGATCCAGGGATCCAGGGGAACCATGAGATATCTAAGGTATGGATCTAATGAGCGTGTTCTAAGTGTCGGATGCAGTGATAGACTTCGGCCTGGTTTTTCTATCATTTCGTTAAATCTAGTGACTGCTTTTTTTAGGAAGCATTTTAGAGCCAAGACAATTCCGTGCAGTGCGCCTCACAGCTGCCGTACTCGGGCGCTGACGCCTCGTGTCTCGCGTGAGTCCCAGGGTTGCCAGGACTGGCGATTTGTCGCCACACCTAGCAACCCTGGGGGCAGCGGTAGTGTTTAAACATGTTCTGTAGCAAACGCCCATTTCAAGTCATTCTTATCAAAGCAAAGCTTTAAGGTTTTCACAGATGGCGTCTGTAACGTGAAAACGCCCAGCAGGAAAGCCAATTTTCTCAGACGATGATTGTGAATGATCATGGGTGAAGTGAAAGGAAAAAAACGCTTCAGTGGCCGAAATCGAACCTGGGCCCCTCCCGTTATGAAGCCGGCATCTATCCGATAGCTAAACTTTGACATGGTCGAAACTAAGTCCAAACTCGGACGACAACCAAAGAACCTGTCACGAGAGAGCTTTGCGTTCAACCATCGTCGTCGTTAGACAGACCATCGTCGTCATTAGACAGAGGGTGATTTTTCTTTGAAGGCTTCACCTAAACCTGCATATTTTAGCTTTTTGTGTAAAGAGTAGACTACCGCTATTGCTTTCCCGTACCACAGAAAACGGATAAAATCTGTAACAGGGTTTTCTGTCTTGAAATTTCTGCATTTTTTCCACAAAGGTAATCAAAAAGCACTTACTAGCATCGAAAATAGTGCCTTTTCTGGCACCTTCACACATTCACTTTAAGGTGGTGACTTTTTTGGCTACTTTGGGCAATTTCCAGGCGACTTTTCCTCCTGAGATCCTGCATTGACCGGCCCCGTCACGAAGGTAACAGACGTCATGAAATGATGCCGTTCTCACTCGTTGGTAGTCTTGCGTCCATGGGCCCCTGCACAGATGTCGCTACTTGCGAGTGAGTTCGGCGTCATTTCCCGTGCTTATCTTCGTGGCAAGGCTGGTCAATGCGAGATGCAGGACAAGCTGTGCGGCGTACAGCATGGAATTGTTTCAGCTCTAAAACGCTTCCTAAAAAAAGCAGTCGCTACATTTTGCAAAATGTGCGAAAAACTGATTGGCGAGATTTGACAGTGCTAGCAAGGACACTGTCATGAGGTACCGTGATGGTAGCTACAACTTTTCCAGCTCAATTTCTATTTATACCGCTTTGAACTGCAGTAATAATATATGCAACACGGACTAACAATCGCAATGACAATAAAGTGAGGTTGGAGTGAACTTGTTGGATGTCATGCATGCTGATTGTTCTGTCTCTGCTTGCTTGCTTTTTTAAAGTTATAAATGTGCACCTGCTGGAAGGTTTTATCCCAATAACATGAAAGGTGCCATTCAGTCTGCAACCAGCCCATAATTATACCTTCTCACTGAACTGCTGATCGAACTGTTTGAAGAGTCATTGAATTGCATATGTAGTTAGGATTACAGTGTTCAATAAATTATTTTGCTGCAGCCACTCTACAGCCACCTGCCACAAACTAGGGCATTAAGAGACCCAGCGGCGAAGGAGGAAGCCACGGAGCTCTTGGCTTTGCACGCGAACAAGAAGTTAGTGAAGAAGAGACTTGAAGAAAAAACGGGAAAACTTGTCCTGCTCAAGGACTTGAGCAACGCTGCCGCTTCCCTGAGACCACAGGCAAGAAACGACCTCATGAAGACAGCAGCTCTTCTTCACAATGAGCATGGTAAGTGCCTATTCTTATGGTGTGAGTTCTCTGACGAGTATATGGGAAACCTGTATGAACCTGAGCTGAATTGACTAGTGCAGACCACATTATAGGAAGAATGTCCAGTTTATTGCCATGCCACAAATTTGCTAGCTGTATGCTGCCACGGCTGGCCATACGTCTCGATGCATCACTGTGTCATGGTGCTGGGCTTCCCCCTGAGATCTAATATTCTTTGATGGTTCGAACTCGTACAGGGAAAGCTTCTGAGCTTTAGGCAATTTAAGCAGTGCCTAACCTTGCACTGGTGCCTCACTGTATGCTGTGCCCCGGGTACATAGCTTGCATGTAAAACACACTGCACAGGCTTAGAACATGAAATTTGTTTTACAGGTACAGACTACCACATCCTTTCGGATGGAGAAAATTTCCAAGGGATATTGCTGTCCAACCAGTCTATGCGATCGAACATGGATGCCTTTCCTGAATTCTTGGCAATCGATGCAACATACAAACTCCTTGAAATTCGTACACCAGTGTACGTGATGCACGTGGAAGACTCAAACGGAGACACAGAGACTGTGTGTGTGGCTGTACTAGTCAGTGAGGGTGCACAGAGCCTACAATGGATGCTTGACAAGTTCAAGGAGCTGCACCCGTCCTGGACAAAAGTAAAAACCATAATGGCGGACAAGGACCTTTTGGAGCGGGACCTTTTAAAGGAGAGCTTCCCAGATGCGAAAGTCCTCATTTGTGTGTTTCACACTTTGAGGACGTTCCGCCGGGAAATAGCCTGCAACAAGATGGACATAACTCCACAAGAAAGAGACGAAGCCTTGACACTGCTTCAAAAAATGGTGTTCTCACGTTCAAATGAAGCATTTGAAAAGCTGCAAGAGGAATTTGACCAGACTGTTTGCCAGGAGATTCGCTCCTATTATGACAAAAACTGGCGCCCAATCAAGGACGAATGGTATACTGGACCGCAGTTTATGTCAGAAAATTTTAACAACACGACAAACAACAGAATCGAAAGCCTGAACTCAAAATTGAAAAGTGTGATAAAAAAGAACAGCTCTCTTGAAGAGTTTGTGTGTTCACTTTTCACAATTCTCAATGCCCTGAGTGATGAGCGTGACCACAGGGCACTGACAAGCATAGCCAAGCGACCTTGCAAACCACCTTCTAGCCCAGAAGAAACCATGTACCAGCAGTCATTGACTCCCTATGCCTTCAAGCTTGTAAGGGGACAGATGCACCTGTCAACCAAGCAGGTTGCAATCGGCCACCAAGCAGACGTGTTCACTTTCACGTCGTCCTCCGGCAACACGACAACGACAACGACCGACTGCACTTGTTCCTTCTGGAACGCCATGCGACTGCCATGTCGGCATGTTTTTGCAGTTCGGCAGACGCTGAGCATGTCCCTCTTTGATGCTACACTTTTTCTAAAAAGGTGGTCAAAGGAATACTACTATGCGCATCAAAGAGCCTTCCTTTGTCAAGAGAGCAGCACAACTGAGCACTCAATTTCAGTGCAAGCAGCAAGACCTAGGAGGCCAATGTCTGAGCATGAAAAATACAAGGAGGTGTTTCCTACATGCAAGTACCTAGCACAACTTGCTGCAGAAGAAACAGGTGAGAGGTACCAGACACGTGTAGCGGTTTTGCTGGCACTGTCAAAGGCATGGGAGGAGGGACGCGATGTTGAAGTTGTGGAGCTGTTGCACCAAGGGGCCACCTCCCCTTCATCACTGGAGCAAGGTCAACACCCTGCACAAGAGAATCCAGAACTGCCCACGAGTTTGTCGGATGAGGACGAGCAGTACGAGGTGTTTCAAAGAGCACCAGAGAAGCCGCAGTCAGATGGAAGGAACGAAATTCTTCAACTTGCCTCCGACCCTGCTGAACCACTTGAGACCATGCCTGCGAACAGGGAGGCGCACAGGGCCCACGATGCAGGTGCTTGCGGGACTCTCGACAAAACGGCGGGAGAAGTGCAGCTACTGCAAAATACATTGCCCTCTACGAGCAGCGCTGAGCCCTCAGACAATGTGTTTGAACGGCTTGGAAAACTAAAAGTGCCAACCAAGGTGAAGCCACGCGGTCGACCCAAAGGAGCCGAGAAGACGGTTATTGGGCTTCCACGACGACGGCAGGGACCCCGTCAGGGTGGCAGGGAACATGCAACGAAACTACAGCCATTCCGTGACCTGCCTCCGGAGGAAAAGGAAAGCAGGATCCTTCGTTGCCTGATCCCTCAAGGCCTGCTAGGGGATGTTCTACAGGGGAAAATGCTTGTTGGTGAGTTTGTTAATTATCTTTGTCTAACAACGTTTACCCTATCTTTTTATTTTTGTTTCCAGGCACTACATAGGTTTCTAATATTGCCTATTTATGGCTGCAACTCTAGCTGTATGTGTTAAGCACAGCAAAATTTGAAAATTACAATCGTGCAGCCTACTACACTGTTAAAAAAAGGTTCTGTGTCACCTTTCAATATTTATCTAATAATGGTTACTGTCTACTCTCTGCTCAGTGCCTACTCTCATCTGTCAGGTATAAAAACTGGAAAACCCTTAGATTTGCAAATTAAGATGTTTGCGATTTTTTTTCTCTTTTGTAGGGTTTCAACGCGCTGCTGCTACACAGGTGATGAGGTGCGCTGTAGTGGAGGGCTCCGGAGTAATTTTGATTTTTAACATGCGCCAAAATCTCGAACACACAGGCGTTTCTGCTTTTCGCCACCATCATGAAAAGTGGCTGTCACGGCAGGGAGCTGAACCCGCGTCCTCGTGCTCAGCAGCACAACACCTTAGCCACTGAGCTACCACTGCGGGTTTGCGAAATTTTGGTCGTATAAGGTGTTTTTGTCAAGATGAAAATAAACTTGTTGAAACTGCTATAACATGCATAATTCACGAAAGGAAAAATTAACCCCCAAAGTGCAAGGATTCATAGTGAAGCTCTTGGGCCTCTAACTGCCTCCATCCATATTCATAGCATTGTGTTGTTTATGTACAATTTTGTTGCAGGTTCAGTACACTTATTCTGCATACTTTACAGATGAGGACCAGGTAGAAACGATACCATCAAGGATCGCAGAAACAATCCTTGATGACGACGTGGACCTGAGCACCGTGCAAAAGTACTTCACTGAAGACGGTTGGACTGCTGTACTGGCAACGGCAGAAGTAAAGAGAAAGAACATAAAATAGAGATGCAACGAGTGCAGGGACTTATTGGAAGAAGACCCATCTGTAGCGTGTGAGCTGTGTCTGTGCTGGTTCCACCAGATCTGTGTTGCTTTGCCGAGCCGAAACAGGGAAAGTCCCTGGTTCTGCCACAAGTGCGTTGCAGCGGCACAACTGTAAAAAATGTGGTAAATTCTCTTTGAGTGCATTGGAATAAACTTTTGTTCTCTTTGGTGACTAGATGAAGTGCCTGTCGCAGTGCTTCATATGTTGGGAGCAGCGTAATACATACCGCTGCAGTGTACCGAGAATGATGCAAAAATGCCTAGCAATGTAATAGATGAAGCAGTTGTCTCCACAAGAATCGACATTTATTGAACTGCATGAATTCCGTTGTGGGAGGCCTTCGTAGTCCAGGAAGGCTTGTTCCTTCGCAGCCCGGAGTGCCCTGTCCACCAGTCGTTGCTGGTCTTGAGGGCATGAACTGGTTGGCTGGTCCTCCCACTGTTCCAGGGTAGGGTTTGGTAGGGGGTTTAGGAGATGGTGAGTGCCGGCACTCCCACATTGAATGTTAAAGAGTGTTGGGTGTGGGGCAGCATTGACAATCCCATGTGTATGTTGTTGAGTAGGTGGCATGGAGCAGTGTTCCGTGGGAGTAATTGATTGATTGTTGGGATTTAACGCGCCGACGCAACGCAGGCGATGAGGCGCGCCGTAGTGGAGGGCTCCGGATTAATTTTGACCACCTGGGGATCTTTAACGTGCGCCGGAATCTCGAACACACGGGTGTTTTTGCTTTTCGCCTCCATCAGAAAAGCGGCCGCCGCGGCCGGGAATCGAACCCGCGACCTCGTGCTCAGCAGCGCAACGCCTTAGCCACTGAGCCACCGCGGCGGGTCATTCCGTGGGAGTAGGGGTTCGCAGCTGTAGGGGGGTAATGCCATCCTCTCTGTTCTCTTGCGTTGTGGTGGGAGGTAGATGCAGCGCTGCAGTCAATAGTTGCCGAGGGCATCAGTGTATCTTAGAATGTCATCGCTGGAGGTCATAGATCAGTCTGCCAACAAGGGAAAAGCCCGGAAAGGGCTCGCGAAAAAAAAAAAACACGGGCCGGGGATTTGAACCATGGATTTTCGTTCTAAAGTGCGCTCAGTACGGGAGGCTCTTTTTCTCAGTGGCACCAGGTTTGTATTGCCAGAGAAAAAGCTACTCTGCAGTGCACGCTCGCTTCAATTATCAATCTTTTTAAGCCAGCAGATGCATGCAAAATTGGTAACGGGTGCGCTTGACGGGCCTGTACTGGCATACGCCGGCTACGTCCGCGTACCTTTCTTTAGTATCGGGTACGTCTGAACTGGCGGCTGGCACCTCGGAAGATTTATCTTCTAAAAAAATGGTGAAAAAAATGCATAGAAATGTTGGTTGTCTTCAACAAAGAACACTAACATGACGGCAGGGGAAATTCGAACCCAGGCTTTCCGTTCACAAGCTCGAGGCGGTACCTCGCCGCTACGAAGTTGGTCAGGGCATAGACTTCTGTATAACCGAAGGCTACGGTCAGGGTTTCAACACGCTCAACGAGACGAACAATCGTGCGAACAACACCCCAATGGTAAATTTTCGACATTAGGCACCTCAGCATTGGTGAAGCCTGTGCCGGTAAGTTGCCGTTCGCGGTAACTCTCGCGCTGCGCAGTCTACTCCCGCAAACACGGTAAACGGTAACGTAAACACGGTAACGATATGCTAAAACTGCCTGCATTACCTGCATTACGGCAATCTCGTCCGGTGTTAATCGCATGAGACCACACGGGAGGCTCTTCCTCCGAAGCGCCGGATTGGCATTTCCAGAGGGAACCACATAGCAAAACCTCAGAGTACACCTGTAAATGCGTCCAACGGGCCTGTACTGTCATCCATTGGCTAAGCCCGCCGTACATTTATCGGAGAAGGGACTTCCGACGTATCTGTAGCAGCTGGCGTCGGGATACGTCCGACGTATCTTTAGCCGCTGGCGTCGGGATACGTCCGACGTATCTTTAGCAGCTGGCGTCGGGATACGTCCGACGTATCTTTAGCCGCTGGAGTCGGCGTACGTCCGACGTACCTTTAGACACAGCGTTCAGGATAACGCCGGATACGAATAACGAATCAAAGTAGTTTTAACGTTTTAATGTTTTTTTTCCAAATAATTTCAGGATATTCAGAGCCAAATCCGGAAAGATTCAGTGACTCAGTGCTGATAATGTCCGGTGACAGGAGCTCACCGCGCGCAGGCCTGCCATACGAGCCGTAAAATGCTATGTGGGCAGGCCCTCAAGATCCTTTTCCCTCAAATTTATAGTGTGCAATGCGGTGGAAGCTGTGCAAGTTGTCCGCAGCAAAAGTAAACAAATTGTATCACTGCGACTCGCTTCCTGGCTCATATGCGCGCGCCGGGGAACAGCCCATGGGGGGGGGGAGGAACAAAATAGGGAGAAAAGTTTGACGTTTAGCTACACGGTGCCCCGTGAAAAGCCGGAATGAACGCGCTGACATGACGACGACATTATACAATTGTACAGAAACGTACAAACCGCTGAGGGACAAAGGCTCGAAACGCAGCCTAAGATCTTTTTTTGGGAAACAATTTTTAAAAACAATAGTAAATGTACGAAAATAAATCAAGCACAGATAAATTATGCAGCCTACATGGCTGAAATGAAACGCAGGGTGGCGAAACCGTTAGTGCACATGTCGTCTGCTCAAAGTTTAGACGCGCTCTTCTCGCAGAGTTCATTCTGGACACATGGCGCAATCGGTGAGTTCTCCTCGTAAAAAATACTGAAATCAAAATACCATCAAAGACTGCAGCAGTAAACGTACATATTATTAACTTTGTCCGTTCAGATAAAAGTAGCAATACCGTACTAATTGCGTTCAAAATATTTGCAAGTCTCTTGATTTGAGCAGCCTTGTACTCTTCTTGCCACAGGTAATGCTTACGGTGAAAGGGGCGGCTTTCTGCATCTGCATGAGTGCAAGAGCGAAAAAATATCACGTGTCCACTAACCCTTCGCATACCCCCCCCCCCCCCCCTTCCCCATTTTTTTTGCTGTGGGTTCTATTATAGTTTTTCTTCGGATTTTTTTTTTTTCTCTCTCCTTCGCTCTCTCGCACATGGAGGCTCTCGCACACGCGCGCTTGCCGAGTCCTATTTAGCACGCGCGCTCCGGAAAGTTGGCGCTCATGCGCCCCTAGCTCTTCTTGGGCGCTTGCATTTCGACGCTCACATGTGGTTTCTGTTATGCCTCTCCCTGTATTGTATTTCTATAGGCTACATTGTTGTCAATTGAGCGCCCACTGAGGGCGCCTAACTTACCGCGAAGGAAAGCGAGAATAGGGGCCGGGGCTTCCGGTTCTACCTGCCGAGACAGGAGACTGAAAGGTCCTTTCAAAACCCCCTTCACGGTGATTTAGGTGCCTCAGCTCTATTGAGAACAATATAGCCTCCATAGTACCTTGTGGTCTGATTAAGCGCTCCGCACGCATGTTTCTTGTGCGTGCGCTGGTGAGCGCACACATGTGGTAATAATGCCACTAATTAGGAGTTATGTGGAGGACACCAAAGCAGGACAAGCAGCTTAGAGCCCTTAGCAGCACAAGCCCGTCCTGCAGAACCCAGGAATCCCGGGATTTGATGTCAGCACTGTCTGATGTAGCAAAATATCCGGCATTATCCTGAAATGTAATGCCAGCACTAACCCTTTGCGACGGTGGACCTAGTGGGTGGACCTACCGTTGTGTTGGCTGTGTCGGCACAATTAACGGCGTAGTGTGTCGGCAGCCGTTACGTAGGGATACATGTTGCCGTCAGCATAGAGAAAGAAATACTCAGTCAGTTCAACAGGCTCCTGCTGCCGGCCATGTATCATGTAGGGACGTGCACTCGATCCCCGTAAAAAATGCCAGCTGCCGGCACAGTTAACAGGACCAGAAAGCTTAGGTCATTTTCTGCTCCTGTAATTTTGATGGCACTCTACCAGTTACGATGGTAGCTGCACAAAGTGGGCCTGGCTGTAGGCTTTTATCTTCGCTTCAAGCTCGGCAAAACTTGTGAACCGATCACCTACACGCGACGTCTTCGCCCGACGGTGTCATCGTTTCCGTAGGTGCAGTGACAAACGACGGTGGCTTGATCAACGCCGATGAGGAAGCCTCGACAGAATCGTCGCCCGACGACTACATCATTTCCGCGGGTTAAGTTGAGAGGTAGTCGATATCCGCGCACGGGATTATGAAAGAGCCGGACAGCCGGCAGAAAAAAAAAAAAAAAAAAACCGGAACCGGAAATTTGACGTCAAAGAAAGAGCCAGCCAATCGGACGACACTGCCGGCATAATTCCCGTGAGAAAAAAATGCCGGCTGCCGGCAAAATATCCACTTCCTTTTTTTTTTCTAGCGTTCCGTGCTGACGAGACGGCAATTGGAACTCCCTAAAGTTTCGTCAGGCGGAATGATAACTGGCCAGAGTCCTTAAGTGATTTACTATTGCTCTATTTCACGCCCTCGGCGGTTCGCAAATCGCCGCGTGGTTGGAACGGCTGTTTGTCAAACGTGGATCTGCACCGTTTACCCTACATCCCTACATGGAATCAGCTTAACCTTTGGCCCGAAAATTGCCCTGATTGTTTCTGCGATAGTGCAGACAACCGTGTTGCTTCAGATATATTTTTTTTCTAGCGTTCCGTGCTGACGAGACGGCAATTGGAACTCCCTAAAGTTTCGTCAGGCGGAATGATACCTGGCCAGAGTCCTTCAGTGATTTACTATTGCTCACATGCGTTGCCTCCATCAGGCAGGATGACCTTTAATTGTGTTATTCAGTAAAGCTTGGGTGTTGGGCTAGTTGGTATGAAGACATGAGGAAAAGCAGAGCGGTGAAGTTTAAAAGACGACCACAGAATAAAGGAGCAAACGAATCACACCAAGCGTTTCGTTTGTCCCTTTATTCTGTGGTCGTCTTGTAAACTTCAGCGCTCTACGTTTCCTCATGTCTTCATTGTGACCTTTGGTGTGTGCTTCCGTTGCTAAATGTGTTGTCCGGTGCTTAATCAAATTTCGCCCCCCGTTTTCTTTGGCTACAGCCACGGTAGCCATTGTTTTCACCTGTCGTGCAGTTCACATGGTGAGAGCAGAATTGCTTAAAAATGCTCACTTCTGGAAGCATATTTGGGAAACTGGTCATTATAATGCAATAGTCATCACATCAAAGGCTATGTGACAAACTTGCTAACACCCATGCTTTGCAATCGGTCTGCTGTACGCTGAATTTGCGCACGAGACACTCTTTTAAGAGTGAAGTGTACATGCATGTGTTGCTGCAGGCCAGCTAACAGTGCTGAACTGGCTGTAAAAGTTGGTCTGCCAGAAAAACCACAATTTTTCAAAGCCTTTTCTTTTATTCATCGAACTGGCTTTTTCTCTTTTGCTTTTTGGAAACATATCAGGGCACGTCACAAAGCGCCCAGAGCAAGCCAAGCCCGACTATTCAGTTGTTACCGCCTTCTTAAAAACTTTTCTGATTGCCCTTCACTTTTCAAAGTTACGTTCTGTCATTCTGTTACATTCTACCTAATGCTACCTTGGTGTGGCGGCGTACAGCAAAATAGGCCACCCAGCCCCATCTCTTTGCTGGCAGGGCATTATGACATCGGCAAAGCTTCCCTAGGAACGCCCGCAGTGGCACCACCTAGGAAAAGCTGCTACGCGAACATGCCTGCGCCATTGATCAAAGCATTTCACAGCCGTCTTGTTTCCTGCCGATTGTGCTCATAATCCCCTGCTGTCACTAGCTGCTTTATCTGTATGCGCTAAGTCACTAGCTAGGTACAGTACTACAGTCTCTAGTGCACCCACATGCATGCATTTTTGTGGCTGTGCTTGTAGGCAAGGCAAAACATTCTGATGAAATCGACACTGCAACAAAGTGTGGGATGAGGCATCATATTTTATGTTTGCTAGATGAGGTTTTTGTCTTTTAAGAAGCACAAGACCAGGAAAAGTTCTTGCACACATTCACATCCCTGCATCAGTGTTTGCTTCAGAAGAACGCTTCGACTAGTTCCACCAGTCATGTCTTGACATCCGCAATTAGTAATGTCACAAGTTGTCGTGCAGAACAATATATGGGGCAGCCGTGCCTGTTTTCACGCCACTTTGGGAATTTTCATGCACTAATAAAGTACTGCTGCTGCAAGTGGAATATTATTTGTATTCACAACACTGTAATTACTGATGCTGGCCAACTTGCTTTTGCACTTTAGTGTCTCTTTAGGCGTCTGTATTGTACCGTAAATCCATTAGGTCCCTCCTGGGCAGATGTGCTGAACTATGCTCCTGTGCTATGTCGCTTTTGCATCCCAATATATTTACTTCCTCTTTCTCTCTTTTTAAGCATAGCAGCAACCTTTGAGGTGCAAAAAGTGTCGAAACATGAAAAAGTTCAGTGTAGTTCTTCGTGCTTGAAATGAGTGAGCTACATTCTGCGCATATTACACCTTGTGGCATTTCTGCTGCCCACAGGCCTGAAAGAAGGACACGACAAGTGCTTGACTTGCAACAAAGTTTATTTGTTTGCACCACAAAGATATGCAAGTACAAAACATCAAAAGCAAGAATCACAAGCAGGAGCCTGCGTCCTAGCCTTAAAAAGGTGGCATTATGCGAACCATAAAAACACAACTTCAGTCATATGCATACTCCTATCACTCAGTACATTCACATTAACAACTTCAGCAATTGTAGCAGCACCCACACAAACAAAGCACAGCAACATCTCTCACTAAGTGAATTGGCAAAAAAATTCACCTACACAGTCTGTACAGATGATTAACAAGCAAAGCTGTGACATACAGTTGCTGTTTCATGTGTGATGCGTGGCCTACCCATTGAGCTGTGCTTCACAGAGTAGCTTGCTGCATGTACGCTCTGCTGCGAGAGACGCCTTAATGTTCCCTTTGATGTGGCATTCCCAAGTAGCACTGTCGGTAGGTGTGAGAGTGTAGCTGCGTCATCTATAAGCCAATCTCTGTCTTTGTCGAGAGTTCGACGGAATGCCATCTGGTCAGGTAAAGGCATTTGTATAAATGTTGCAACAAAATTGACGTTTCGGGATCCGTATGGATCCCTTGTTCATAATGGATTGATGGCTTAGCAGCAGGCTCCTAAGTAGCGTTGAGCGCATGACGTAATGTACGGGAGTACACATGGTTTAGAGTGCCAGATGATCTGTTGATTGTGTTGCTTGTTGTCTGAATTATTAGCGATTCAAGATTGAGCCTCGTTGCGAAATTCTTTCCCGGCGACCGCTACATAATTCAGTCACAAATCTCCCATCAAAGAGCGAGCAGCCAAAAAATTGGCACTGCGTGCATAACAAATTGGAAGAACTTCCGAGAAACCACCCCCGCTGATCGGATAACAGTCTCGAGGAATGGACTACCAAGCTCATTCAAGAGGCAAGAAAACACGCCAAGGAACTTTCCCTTACGCAGGATAACCCAGCCATCGGTGCCCATCTCCTCCACCTCTGGGACGCCCGTAGAGGGCTAATCAGGCGGTGGAAAAAGAACAAGACGAACCGCAAGCTGAAGATCTGCATTGCGGAAATTACGGCAGAAGCTGAAGTGTACGCCCGTGAGCTGAGCCAGCACAACTGGACGCAGTTCTGCAACAAGCTGCAAGGAACGCTGGGAACCCGCCGCACATGGTACCTGCTCCGTTCCCTTATGGGCCCCGGTGAATATAAGGCGGTCGCAGCAGACCAGCTTCGCCGATTAATCCACAATTACCCGGGCACAGAAGAAGACTTGTTGGACGAACTTATTAAGCAAGCCTTGGCGCCCCCACCTCATGTCCAACCCACCCAGGCACCTGACTACACAGGCGATCCGAATCCCAAAATGGATGAGCCGTTCTCCATTGCTGAAATCGAGGCGGCAGCGTACAACCTCACCCGAAACACCACTCCGGGTCGAGACAAAATCCCTAACAAATTATTGCGAAACCTCGACCATGCCGTCCTAGAAAATCTTCTAGTCTACATCAATGAGTGCTGGCTGGCAGGTTCCTTGCCCCCACAGTGGAAACACGCAGACGTCACTTTCATCCCCAAGCCCGGCAAACCCTTGAACTCCAAGAATCTGAGGCCTATTTCTCTGACCTCATGTGTCGGCAAATTGTTTGAACACCTGGTTTACAACCGGCTCTCGCCCCACGTTGAAGACCACGGCTACTTCCCTGACACGATGTACGGCTTCCGCCCACATCTGTCAACCCAAGACATACTACTTCAGCTTAAGGAGGAAGTGCTGGACGACTTTAATAGCCACAGCAAGCGGTCCATCTTGGCCCTTGACATTAAGGGGGCATTCGACAACGTTTCTCACCAAGCCATCCTTCAAGGCCTCGCATCTACAAACTGTGGCGAGCGCACATTCCAATACTTTGTCTCCTTTCTAACCCAGCACACAGCAACAGTGGGCATCGGGCACCGTCGATCCGACGCATTTAAAACCCTGCCAAAGGGCACTCCGCAGGGGTTGGTAGTATCCCAAATACTATTCAACCTCATAATGAAAGACTTGCCACCCCTACTAAAAGCCATCCCGAATCTTCGCCACGCAATATACGCGGACGACCTAACGCTCTGGGTCCCCACTGGATCTCCGGGCGACCAGCAAGATGCACTTCAAGCAGCCATTCAGGTCACCCAACAATACCTGAAAGCCCGAGGACTCGATTGTGCCCCCGAAAAATCTGCCCTTCTAACCCTGTGCAAAAGGACATATAAGAAGCGTCCAGATCCCATACCAGATCCAGAACTTACCATTAATGAGCAACGCGTCCCCAATGTCCCACTCCTACGCATATTAGGCCTCACCATACCAAAAGATGGCTCAGGCGCTCAGACTATCCTTCCCTTGCAACGGACTCTTGACCAGCTCATTCACCTCATCCGCAGGATCTCCCATCAGCGACTTGGGCTACAAGAAGCTGACAGCCTGCGCATCATTCACGCCCTCCTTATTAGCCAGGTTACGCCACCGTATTTGGCCCTGAAACCCGCAGAGAAAGAAAAGCTAAACATCGCCATACGCCAGGCCTACGAGGCCGCCCTTGGACTGCCTCCAAAAATAGCAACAAGAAAACTTCTACAGCTCGGCATCCATAATACATGGGAGGAACTGGAAGAAGCTCATCGCATCTCCCAATTCACGCGACTTAAGCTCACGCCAACCGGCAGGGCTACACTTACCTGGCTCGGCTACAGGCCTTCCCCAAAATGCGAACAGAGGCAACGCATCCCTCTAACCATCCGACAGTACATCACAATCGCACCCATTCCCAGAAATATGCACCCCATCTATAACAAGGCACGCCGAGAAGCCCGGATACGAGCCCTTAGAAAACGCTTCCCCAACTCTCCCTGTACTCGTTACACGGATGCCTCTCCATACCACCAACAACCGGAACATGCCGTGAGTGTCACCGGAGCCAACAGTGCAGAACTGACGGCCGCTACAGTACACACGACATCTATTGAGGCAGCAGAAGGACTTGCCATCGCTCTAGCCGCCACCACTGGAAACGACTACTTCACTATAATCCGCCTGCCGCAACTTCCTGCTAGTTCGAATAACACCCACGGCCTTAAAAATTCTGCAAAGTGTGCACCAGCTCCCGGAAATGCACATCATCTGGACCCCCGGACATGAGTCCTTCAAGGGGAACGAGGCGGCACATGCCGCTGCCCGCGTTCATACACACCGAGCCGTTTCTCAAGAAGGCGAAGTCACACAGCCCCTTCGCTCTCCCAAGCCCGCTACTCTGAATTCATACGCGGACATCCTCGCCCATTACCGCCACGAACGACGACGCTTCCCGCCACCACATCCCCATTTATCCAGAGCACAGGCGACTGCCTTTCCTCCATGCCATGTACCCCACCCTCTACTACTCAACGTGTAATTTCTGTCACCAACCAGGCACCCTGTACCACATGGTATGGGAGTGTCAGAAAACCCCATCTCTTACCCCAAATCCTCACCCAACGTACGAGCAGTGGGCGGACCAGCTGGCCAGCTCCGACCTCTCAGTCCAGCGTATCCTGGCGGAGAGGGCTAGGGCAGCCAGCGCGGACCAGGGCTTCCCGGACTACAGGAGGCCCCCCACCTGGCGGGCACCTGAAGCTCGTCTTAATAAAGTTTATCCACTCCACTCCGTGGCTATGATGCGCGCGTGGTCCCACTCTATCTTGTGGCCCATCTTCTCGGCATGCTCTGCAAGTGCATTCGTCACGGTGTGGCCCTTGGTGACGTCATTTTTGTGCTGTTTAAGACGCCGGCAAAAATTTCCGCTTTCACCAATGTATACCAATTCGCAGTCGACGCATGGGATTTTGTAGACCACACCAGGGAAACGTTGCCGAGGGAGGATCCTTTATGTTAAGCAAGTCACCCTTGAGCTTGCTTGCTTGCACATGCGCGATCTGCACACCACGTTTTCTGAAGACACGAGCAAGGGCTCCACTTCCAGGCAGTTCCTCCACAAGGACATGACATTAGTGTATCGCACGCCGTTCGATGTCACTGAGCTCTGCACCTTGCTACGGTTTTGCCTGTCTAACGCTTGCTTCTCGCACAAAAGCGAATTCTACAGGCAAGTTTTCGGTACCGCTATGGGAGCATCTATTTCAGTCACGACTGCAAATATTACAATGGAAGCAATTTAAAACAAGGCATTGGAATTATTTTAGCAGATACCCAAGGTGTTCCCGAGATACTTCGACGACTGCTTCTGCGGTAAGGTGTACATCAGACAAACCAGCCGATGCGTAAATGACCGCCTCAGGGAACATGATCTTTCCATGAAGAATGGCACCGGGTCGCATTTGCCTCATCACTACCGCGAGTGTGGCAAAGGATGCCTTCCGAGACTGACAGAGACAATCATTATCGGAAAGAGTCGTGACACCGTGGCGCAAGAACTGCGCGAAGCGTATTTTATCCAAAAAAAATAAAACAGCGCAGGCTGTATCAGTGAAGCATCGCTATCCCTGTTTTCGAAGGAGTACCGGATCCTAGACAACATGCGATAAAAAGGTGTGATTATTGTCTTCAGCTGTGGCTATTTTGTTTTTATAGTATCTTTTTCAGATCTATTATCCTTTGTGTATGTTTGTGCGTTTGTAGACAAGCTACTTATATCGCTGTCTTTCCTTGGAATAAATCAGTTGTTAGTAGCGCATCTGTCTCGTCGTTCTTCGTTTTTTCTGTCCTCGTTTGTAGCGCTCGATTTTCCTTAAGCAATGAACCAACTAGCCCAACAGCATAGTTTACTAAAAAAGCGGACCCTGATTTACAACGCTACTTGCCCGTACGATTTCGAAAAGGAGCTTTTGTTATAGCCGACGCTTCAGCTATCACGTCTCTCTCTTTGAAGGGAACAAACCGCACGCGGGCTGCGATCGATCACTATTTTTACCATACATTATGTGCAAACAGCTTCGTGAATATCAACCCAGTATTTTTTGCCTTGCTGCCCATCAGGAAACGAATTATAAAACGGGTCTAAAACGATAAGCCAGCTTCCACAGCTAAATGATGCACTAAAGCACGAAAACATTTCCTATCTGCCACTGTTTTCTACTTTAACCAGAGACAGGTGCTGCTGAAAAAATTTTACTTTCAAATAAACTAAATCTAACACTCAAAGTAAATACTTCACTTGGGAATTGAACTTTTAAAAATCTAGTCTATTATTTAGGAGAGGAGAAGTTTCGTTAGTTTTCGCACTTGACGAAGACGACGGCCGATATTTGTGCTGATGTATTTGTTACTTAGAGAAAGGCTGATTTTGGCTCACTTAGCGAGTGAGGCAAAAGTCACACAAGCGTTTATAGCCGCGTGTACAACAACTCTATTTAGGTCGTCAAACTTTTGAAAAGGTCTAAAGGATAGAGGTGGCGTTGGGCCAGCCCAAATATGGCCCATATTAGACGCGGGATGCAAGCGGCCAAAAAGTTATAAAATATCTTTTTTTTTCTGTGGTAAATGCAATAGGAATGACGAATGTAAGGCATGTGCTCATTTCGCGCTATTTTTATCTTTGAGTAAACATTTTATTTTTAAGTAAAAAGAGGTTTGCTAACACCAAGACATTCGCAAGCGCGTGAATAGTTTGTAGGCTTCTCATCTTTCTTTCTTTTTTTTTTTACATTGAAAAAAAAAAAAATGGCGGATACGCCTGCCTATGCGGTTAGTTTAAACATGTGATGGCGACGGCGGTACAGCGCGCTGGTGTAGCAGAGAAACCCCGGGCGAGCACATCCTTGCACCTGGCGGAGCGCCCTGCAAGTCGCCGGAGAAATGCGAGCTTCACGGGACAGGTTCCCCAACCTCCGTCACAGGCAGCTCGGAACTTGTTTCGGCAACTCTCCACCAGGTGCAAACGTCGTCTGCATGGAGCTACTTTGAACGATGGTACCTAGTGTGCAGTGTGCTTGCGAAGCTCAGGATTTCGCCAAGGTGATTTTAAGAGCTTAGACTGCTTATTTGGACAAAAAAAAATTTGAGTGCAGTTGGCCTTTAATGCCGAGACATGTGCATTTAAAAATATTGGAGTTGATTTCCCGTGAGTTTTCACTATTCATTTACGACTTGTAGTGCCATTCACACACCTCCGGAGAAAACATAACCCTAAATGAAGAGGCCCACACAAGGGGCACCCTATTAGGTGCCTTCTGTCCCTTCTGTAGTCCGAGAGCTTTGGCGTGCGGCACCCCATCTCTGACGCTGAGGTTCAGGGCGTGAGGACCGCTTGACCTTCTTGCTAGCCGAGCTCTTGGCCAGCAGGCACTCTACCTGGTCCCCGGTTGACCCCAGAGCGACGCCTGGCAATGCTTGTGGGCTGGACCTTGACGGTACAGCCGCACCTCCGGGCGCTGGTGAAGCCTGCCTTCATGGGCAGGCTCCTTCCTGGGGCTCCTTTCTGATCTTGTGCATCTGCCGCAGCAGCTGCTGAAGGGCAGTGGCATAATATGGGTTGCCAGCAGCTAGGGAAGGCTGGCGCCACCACTCCTCGTAGATCTTTTGCAGCTCCGCAGTGTCCTACGAAAAATTTGTTCAGGATATACCACAGATTTACTCAAAATTTGTTGCATCTCCTATCTTTACTATTGTCTTCTTTGCACTGCTGAAGTAATAAGGGTGTTCCGTAGGTATTCAACTATGGGCCTACCGGGAAACCCATTAGGGCAGAAAAATGTTCACAGAACTCACCTTCCCCTGCCAAGCTTAGATAACCACTTTGGACCAGAGAATACTACGCAGGTATTTACAGATTAGTTTCACAAACATTAATGCATTCATTGAACTAAAATAAAACACAAGAAAAAGCTTTGTTTAGTGCCATGTTCAGTTACATAATAATGACTGATTGATTGATTGACTGCAAGGTTTAAAGTACCAAAACTACACCTTGCTTATGAGGCGCGCTGTAGTGGAGACAGCTGGGGTTTAATTTTGGTCACCTAGGAACAGCTAGGAAGAGTTAACGTGCGCCGAAATCTCGACACACAGACTCTTTCGCTTTTCACTTCTATCAGGAAAATTGCTACCGCAGCCGGTATCGAACCCATGTCCTTGGGCTCAGCAGCACAACACCATAGTCACTTTAGTCTCACAGAACCCAAGCAACGCCTCTTCAAAATCCCAGGGTTCCTCAAAGCCTTACTTGAGAGCCCCTGACCTAGCGCTTTCGCAAGGCACCTTTTTATTCACAGGGCCTTAGTGGCATACAAGGACTATTCAGCGAAACACACAGAAAAAACATTAAGACCAGAATGTAAAATTTTACATCTCAAAAACTTGCACTGTGCAACTGACTACGTATCTAATGGTATGAGATTGGATCCTGGCAGAGTGTGTTTAACACTTCTTCTTTTAAGCTGGGCTGAAGACTGTCACACCTGGTGGGGGCCCCTAACACCAGCACAGTGCTGTTTAATGAAAGTTTATTCCTCCACCTCTTAGCACCCTCCCTGTGTCAGAAAGGGCCTCGGAAGACATACGACAGCCAGCATACAAAATTTCACACTAGCTGTGACATATGAATACTACTTCATTCTTGCTCCCCTTTACATGCATTGGAAAAACTTGTTCGTCTTGCTTCTGCTATGATGCTACGCAGTCATGTTGGATTGCCTTAATTTTTGGAGTGTCTTTTTTGGCATCCTGTAGCCTTCTTCTACTTAGCTCCTGCAATTGTACCTTCGTAAAAATAAATTTTACTACAAGAGACCCCTGAAAAAATGCATGCACGTGGTTATAAAATAGGTAGCTCTTGCCAAAAGTGGAGTGTGTTGCTGAGAAACAGATCTTGTTCAGGTGTCTAGTTGCTACCTAGGTGTCCAGTAACTGGAGTAAGGGTCACAATTATTAGGCTTTGCTAAAATAAATGCACGAGCACAAGCCACACCTCAACACCTCACGTTGGTGACTGCTTCCAGTTGAGCCCTGGGCCTCCAGCTGTGGCTCGGTATCCATAGGCAGCTGCTGCTGTTCAGGCTCTGCTGCCACCGGTTGGCCCTGCCCTGTGGGTGTGCTGGTGCTGGCTTCTTGGGAGTTGTCCTGTGTTTGCTTTCCCAGTCAAGCTTCCTGAATGCCCCCTCCAGACATGCTGTAAACAGTTAGGAATAGTGAAAACTGACTGTGAATCAGATCGAATATTCTCAAATACGAATAGTAGAAACCAACCGCGAATTACATATATTCGAATGTAAATGGCAAAAGATTACTGCAAATGAATTATTTTCAAATGTGAATAGTGAAAATTCACTTCACATTGAATTTGATTCAAATTGCGCATTGCTCCCACGCCAGGCTGCTGTTAGCTGTGCCACGTATAAAGATGTATTATGAGCTGCACTGTTGTGGCGAATACCACACGCCCATTTATTCCTTCTAAGTGGAACAAAAATAGTAGAGCGAAGGTATGTACTGAGACATACGAACGTCTGGGCCATAATTTAAAAGTAGTTTTACAAGCACAGGCTTTCAGTCAGGCTGTGCCATCTTCATTAGGACAGGTGCATCAGACAAGTCTAGTTAAGTGCGCCGTGGCTGTGCATGTGCTCATCGCTGCCTTTCTCCCGAATTAGAGAATTCAACACTGCAGAACAGAGTTTCTGCGATAGCTTTCCGTCTACACTGCATGATAGCTTGCTTGAAGCTGAAAATTAAACTGAGAGAGATACCATGTTTGCATAAACGTTGGCACAGGTCACATAAAAGTAGCAATATATGGAGTGTGCTGGGGTACATAGCTACTTACAATGTTCAACGTGATTTGGTGCTCTTCTGTCCAGCTTAGTGAGGGGGCTCACTCCTTCGTCGCCATACTGCCCTCTCCGCCACCCGTAGAACCAGTGGTAGACGGTGCTGACTGGGGGATTTACAGCGCTGCTAGCGAGCAGGCCCTCACCGTCCTCCTGCCTTGCCAGCTTCGTTTTATGAGGAGCTAGTGCGGCTGCTGGGGTCGTATCATCTTGAAAGTAGCGGAAGAATGCGGCACTTTTGTCCGATGTGGGTTTTAGAAGGCGAAGCCCATCGGCGCAGTCGAGCCCGTGGTTGAGCACCTCATGCAGCTTGATGACAGCAGTCGGCGAGACTGGCCAGTTGAGGAATGGGTCGTTCTGCTGAGTTGCTTTTGTGACTTCCTAATTTTGACATCTACAAATGCTTAGCAGTAGTAGAATGCTTTCCGGCAGTTTCGTTCAAGCTTCTGTGCTGACACCTTCACTCCTTGTGGAACACAAACCTGTAAAAAGAGAATATCACAAATTATCTCAATTCTCAAAATATTATTTAAAGCTTGATATACAATGACTAACCTGCAATATATTTTTTTACTTAAATTACAATTTTATGAAACCCAAACGTGTTAAACGGTAATATTATGAATTATTTTAGTTGTGAGAATATTATTGAGAACCAGATATGCAATCTGTAACCTGCAAATGTTTTTTTTACTTCAATTACCCACTTCATCTGACAAGTTTCACAATCAGACAACTAAGAAATGCTGAAGTTCCAAGGTGATGCGCATACTGTATTAAAGATGTGCCTCCAAGTCATGTTCTGATCTACTTCGCGGAATAAGAAATTGTACAGGTTTAGCACTCGCCTTTCACTTAATTTTCCCATGTATGAAAAATGGCGTTTTAGGAAAATTTGTGTTGGTACCAAGCAAAAAAAAAAAAAAACTTGCTCAATCGCTCACGAAATCGAAGCGGAACAGTTGCATGTTATGCTCTTGCATATAACACAATTCTCTCCAAAATAGGACAGTTATATGCTTCCCACATTTCGGTTACGTTTAAATCCACTGAAGACGTAATAACACGACACGTTTAAAGCCTCTTTTAAAGCATTTTCAGTTGGTCTTTTTTTCCTCCTCAGCAAGGGGTGCCCCTTTATAGACCGAAGGGGGCAGGAGATAATTGGCTAAAAATCATTCATCTGTGAAAATGTTAAAAGCATGACACACATGCTTGACTCTTTTTGCTCGGACCATACTATGAAGCGTTATTTGTTTGTGAATTAGAATTAATTACATCACACATTATTCTGATATTGTTTAATCTTACGTAAGGAAAAATAAATTAATTTGAACATGGAGTGAAATGCGGATTGTTTTTGCACGGGTGCTTCAAATCGTGGTCAAAAAATCCCAGCCCAACTCAATGTAATGTAATTTAAACTATATGTTCTTTCACCTCGGCCAAGAGAACATACAACGAAGTTCAGCTGTTCTTCCCTTTGAAATTGAGCGTGAAAGACGGCGGCATCGATGATTGACCCGTGGCGTTGTTCAGCGTGACGGAAGCAAGTGTGATCAGTAGTAACCAGATTTTTAAGCCACCGCTACTGTAATAAATGCGTAGCAAAAAAAAAAAAAAAAAACTCGCTGGTGTAGCTTCGCAACTGCAACTGATCAGTCTGTCTTGATTTTACCAGGTCGGGTAGGGGGGTGATATGGCAACGCCTCCGAGGACCTTGCCTGAATAAATAAAGACACTGCCGAAGAGCATCTATGGTACCTCGTTGGGTTGGGGTTGGGTTGGGGGCTCCCAGTCGACGATCCACGACGCACGGTCGCACGGTTGCCTCGCCGTAGTAGTCAGCCATGCGTACGCATCCCCGCACGAAGCACGTCCACGTTATCGACGCTGGCTTTGCAGTCTAACTAGAAAGGTTGGTCGCGCCCGCGCACGTCACAACGGCTGAAGAAATTAACTGCTACTTCGCCGTCGAACTAGAAAAAAACCGTAAAATTGCAGCAAACTCTACGCCACTGATGCTGCTGGTGCCGTGAACGAGCCCTAATCAAGAGCAGAGGAGTGCGGAGTACGTTTACTGCTTTGTTCGCACGCCGGCAGAACCAGCCTAAACATCAAATAGCAGGGAAGGAGTGCGGAGTACGTTTGGTGCTTTGTTCGAACTTCGCACACCGCAACGTTTTTATGGCGCAAGGTTTGTTTTGCATTCAACAGGTGGCGCACCGCAAACGCGCAATTTTTAAATTGTAAGCCGCGGCATTCGCGCTCACGTCTCCGGCTACGGATGAGATTTCTTTTTCTTGGAATGCATTTTTAGCATTTCTGCGCGTACTGTAGCACGATATCACGTTACTGTGATCGCCTACAGCATCAGCAACCATGCTTAAAATAAGACATATTCCCGCTGCATTTTTTATTCAGTGACAAAAAAGTAAATTCTCAACAAGAAAAGTGGGGGGAGGGTTCATTATGAGAGTAAATACAGTAGCTCTCATTTTAAGCACAAAAAACTACACTGAACTTTTTCATGTTTCGACACTTTTTGCACCTCAAAGGTTGCTGCTATGCTTAAAAAGAGAGAAAGAGGAAGTAAATCTACTGGTGGGATACACAAGCGACATAGCACAGGAGCATAGTTCAGTACATCTGCCCAGGAGGGACCTAATGGTTTTACGGTACACTATAGACGCCTAAAGAGACACTAAAGTGCAAAAGCAAGTTGGCCAGCATCGGTAATTGCAGTGTTGTGAATACAAATAATATGCGACTTGCAGCAGCAGTACTTTATTAGTGCATGAAAATTCGCAAAGCGTCCTGAAAACAGGCACGGCTGCCCTGTACATTGTTCTGCAGACAACTTGTGGCATCACTGATTGCGAATGGCAAGACAAGACTGGTGGAACCAGTCGAAGTGTTCTTCTGAAGCAAACACTGATGCAGGGCTATGCAAGTTTAAAATGAGTGTGTGCGCGTATGCAAGTTTAAAATGAGTGTGTGCAAGAACTTTTCCTGGTTATGAGCATTTTAAAAGACACAAACATCAGCCAGTAAACATAAAATATGATGCCTCATCCCAGGCTTTCTTGCAATGTCGATTTCGTGGGAATGTTTTGCCTCGCCTAGAAACACAGCCACAAAAATACATGCATGTGGGTGCACTAGAGACTGTAGTACTGTACCTAGCTAGTGACATACAGATAAAGCAGCCAGTGGAAACAGGAAAATTAGCACAATCAACACGAAGCAGGACGGCTTTCAAATGCTTTGATCAATGGCGCATGCATATTCAGCAGCTTTTCATAGGTGAGTAGCACCTGCAGGCGTTTCTGGGGAAACATGGTCAAGTAGCGCGGTAAAGACGGGACAAAAGTAGAGAACACACAGGACTAGTGCTAGACATCAACTGAAATTTTTACTACACACATCAAAAGATATACAGGAAGGGCGCATGCGTGAACATGCTCAAAGCACAAAGAAAAAAGACAAGGTCAAGTGGTGCATTTTGTTACGCACGTGGCAAGTTCGCATCCAGATAATCTATTTCTTTTTTTGATGAACTAATAGAAGCCGTGCTTACACACTTTTCACCGGCTTTCATGATGCACCACGCTTCAAAGAATTCACGGCTGGCTTGGTCCTTAAAACAGCACAATGTTACTGTCTTCTCGTAAATTGGAACACAGTGTGGAACGCACCGGCAGCGGCGGCAATGGTCAGCTAAACGGCCCCCCGCAGCGAGCGCTTGAACAGCTGTACGGTGCTCCCAGAGCCTGTCATTTATGCACCTACCAGTCTGCCCAATATAGCATTTTCCACCAGATAGAGGCACTTCGTATACAACACCTTGCTTGCAACCAACAAACAGCGTGGCATGCCTCTTCTTCGGTTACCCTTCTTCTCGCCATTCACAGCAGAGCACATTCGTGCTAGTTTTTCTGGGGCGGAGAACACAACGTCGGCACCACATTTCCCCGCCACCTTTTTAAGGCGGTTGGAGAAATTGTGCACGTAAGGGACGACTACAGGCCTCCTTTCTTTGCGAGGTTCATCTCGCCCTTGACGCCGTGCCCCTGACTTGACGTCACGCAATTCACCCCGAGCGCGAACACAGTCGGCCCCTGGCGGCGGTGGGACGAATCGCTCCTAGTGTGGATGGCGCTCTCGTGTCGTCTGCTTTTTCACGTTGCGTGCGGCGCAAGACGCGTGCTGCACACGACAAAACAACCAATATGTGTGCTCGTTGGGCAGTAAGCAATGGCATAGTAACCTTTGCGTGCTCGTTTCCTCTAGAAACGCAACAATCAGCGGCCGTTGCGGGTTAATGCGCTGGTTTAATTCCACGAAACATCTTCGCTGTGGTCACCGCTTGAGTGTGAAACGTGTTATAAACATTGCTTCCACACATTTCACTTTTCTTATTGTTGAGTGCAGTCGTCTGCCGTTTCGAGAACGTCGAAGGGTGCTTTTTGAAGGTGGCGTGGTGATTATTTAAAGGATAAAAGTTTAGTACGCGAAACAGGTAAGAAGCGACAAGACCTGTGCATACGCGTGCAAATTCCACACCCTTGTAAAATTGCGCTGTGTCCTTATAGAAAGAAACAAACAAAAACATTTACACTGCACACGACCCGTGCGCTATCGCCCATACATTACCGGACACGTATTTTACACCCGCAAGCGTCTGTGTGATCATGTCCTTCCCGTACCTTTTCTAAAATAAATACCATTTTTGGACAGTCGTCGGTTATACTCAGGAGGAGGAATAAGCATTTATTCAACTGTATCGATTTGCTAATTTTACGTATTATTTAAATACGTTTCTATGGATGCGCAAGAGTATTTAGGGGGAATGTTTCAGTAAAATTAAGCAGTTGTGAGTTTGCGTCAGTCATGTGGCATTTTGTGTGTCATTTTCATATATATCCTTTTCAAATCCGACATGAATCACCTTGTCCAGAAACATGTCTCACTCAGCATAACCAAATGCCTAATTTGGTCACGTCTTAACCTCTTAAGGTGGACCTAAGTTTAAAGAAAGAGGAGAAAACTCGTAATATATAATGCACGTTGTTGCCCACATGTGTGTGGGGTGTGTGCCATGACTCGCTGTTTTTTTTTTTTTTTTTCCCACAATGCTTGCTTTCAATACAATTTTGAAAAAGGCGTCCCACAATTCCTGGACAATCTCGGACCAAAGGGGGGTTAATCATTTTGGAAAATACCTGTGCTGCTTTTTCACCGCTGCAGAACACGACGCCTAGTGTAGTTTCGATTGTAAATAATACTTATAACCATAGTTTGGCTTTTCGCGCGCGTTACATGCGTTCTCTTCTCGCTGCTCTTGCAACGTTGGCAGGACCCCCCCCCCCTCACCCTTCCCGAAAAAAATGAAATGCGCAGAATTTCATTTTTTAAACAATCCTCAAGAATTAAATGCCAAGACAAAGGCGATATTCAGTTTA
This sequence comes from Haemaphysalis longicornis, assembly GCF_048455015.1. Lineage (NCBI taxonomy): Eukaryota > Metazoa > Arthropoda > Arachnida > Ixodida > Ixodidae > Haemaphysalis > Haemaphysalis longicornis. Next base: position 70,577 of record NW_027526423.1, on the reverse strand, counting down.
CAAAACAAAGTAGTTGCCGGGAACCCGTTACGCTGATTTGCAACGAGAAATAAAAAGGAAATGTTTTACTACATCTGCAACAGCACAACTTCATTTATTGCCGTCTTTAGGGTTCGTAAGCAACCTTATACGCAAGAATGCAAACACATCTCGCTGTTGCAGGCACCTGTTAGATTTTAAAAGGAACGCAAATCGTCAACAGAGCAGCCGTCACAGAAAATTTGTGCTCACTGTGAGGTCCCAGAAGCTTTGCACACTGTAAGCCTGCTTGTCACTTTGCGAAAACCTAGTTAAACATGAGATGTTGATTGTACTGCGTGCGTTGATAATTCAATTCGGAAGTTCACTTGCGACGAAAGCCGTAAATAAGTGATCCGAAACCGTTATTCATCAAACCTTCCTTCACAGTCACTAAAATTTCATTTAAAAGACCCCTTAGAGCGGTTACATTTATATCTCTGCGCTGATCAAAATTCAGTAATTTTATGTTGCTTTTTGAACACAAAAAATATCGTAAGCTCTTAGAAGGAATTTCGGGGCAGTTAAGTAGTGTTACCATTTCAGAGCATCCCACAAATGCAAGAATGCGTCATGCTACCAGTGAAAGCGATTGAGATTGCCGTTGTAAACTGAATTTCAGAGATCGAGGCTTCCTGATTTGTTTCTATTTATGCTTTTATTGAAGGCTCAAAGCCATAGTCTGGAAAGATCGAGCTTGCTACGAGCCACAGCGTACAAGTTCATTGTCACAATTACGGCCATTCTGAGATTCCCGATGAGTCGTCGCGTTTTTTGGCGTAATAATGAAAACTGACTGCCACTTCCATGCTATACATTGAACGTTGAGTAACCGAACTATAGCATACCACTCTTGTTTGCACCTGTCGTGCGCACATACGGCGAGAAAAAGGCACGAAGCGCGCCCACAGTATGCATTCTTACGGGCCGCTCAGCGGAGCATCCACACTAGCAGCGCGACGCTGTCGCCACCTACATGTCGAGCTCGCGGCGAATAGGCTTTCAACCACTGCTGCTATTACTTCCCGAGGGAAGCCGGCATCTTTCAAACGTGCAACTTGGTGCTGAACACTATCGGCGACTTGGTGCTGACAAGACTTCTCGAGGGCACCGCGAAGACAGCTAACGCCAATACCCCTTTTCACTATCTTCGAATGCGCTGAACGATAATCCAAAATTGCCTTTTTTGACCGTGGCTGATACGCCCAACACACGCGTGTTCCACAGAAATTAAAACACACATCGAGGAACTGCAAGGACCCATCATTTGGTAATTCATGAGTGAATTCCAAGCCGTCAGAGCACTCCAGAAATGTTTTCTTAACTGTCTTGACTAAAAGGTTTACTTCTTCTGGCTTCACCGACCTAGTAACAATCATGTAATCATCGACATATCTAAATATCTTTGCTGTCTTAGCCGTGTCAATATATGCCTCAATGCTGCAGCACCAGACGTCTTCAAATTTTCCTTCTTCCCACACACCATATCCGACTGGAATAATCTGCCTGTATCTGTTGTCTGCAACATTGATGGGATTGAACATATTGAAAATTGAGACAGTATGTTTTTACAAGTTACTGTATTTTACCCTGTGTTGTCGGTTTGTTTATATTTGAGTGATTCCTGCTTGGGTCCTGTGTGGGGCCTGCAGTATGTCATAAATAAATAAATAAATAAGCTGGTCCGCAGCAACACATGCAATGTACACTTAACTCTTAAGCCAAATACAGCCACCATAGCACATTGTTTTCACCTGTTTTGCAATTCACACAGTGAGAGCAGAACTGCTTAAATATGCTCCTTCTGGAAGCGTCTTTTGGGAAACTGGTCATTAGGAATGCAATAGTCATCACTTCAAAGGCTCTGTGACAAGCTTAATAACACCCACGCTTTGCAATTGGTCAGCTGTACACTGAATTTGCACACCAGACACTTTCCTAAGCGGTCGCCAGCGACAAAGAAAAAGGGGCGTGGGGGGTCACACGAGATTTGAACCCTGGAACAACACATTTAGCAACGGAAGCGCACACCAAAGGGTCATCCTGTCTGACTGAGGAAATCGTCCGAGCAGTAGTAAATCATTGAAGGACTCAGGCTAGTTATCATTGCGCCTGCCGAAACTTTAGCGAGTTACAACTGCCGTTTCGTCAGCACGGAACGCTAGTGAAGAAACAAAAAAGAACGAAAGCAACATGGTCGTTTGCGCTATCACAGAAAAACATCGGGGCACAAAATGCAATTTCCGGGCCAAAGGTTGAGCCGATCACATGTAGGGTGAACGGTAGATCTACGTTTGAGAAACAGCCGCTCCAACTACGCGGCGACTGGCGAACGGTTGAGGCACTTCGAAATCTACAGCGCCGGCCAACACCCGAGAACGCGAAATCACGCACAGAGGCACGGTTGAAGCACTTCACGTAAGAGCATGAGGAGAGGATACAGTAGAGCGCACACCCGCACACTGCGTATCCAAACAGTTGCCGCTTCACGTAAGAGAACGCGAAATATCCAACACAGGCACGGTTGAAGCACTCGTAACTTCGCTAGAATACGAAGGATTAAGCGTTAAATCCAAAGCGCGGCCGTCGCAGAGAGCGAAATAAAACACGCCGATTGATACACTTGTCGCTTCACGGAAGTGCCCGAGCAGAGGCTAGCGCAGAGCGCACACTTCTCCGGCGATATTCAACGCCGGCAGGGCGGTCCCAGAGCGCGGGGAGTGTGCACAACGGCGGAAAAGCCAAGCGCCCTTCGCCTTTCCCACTCGCACTCCTCCTTTTCTCCCTTTCGCGTCTGAGCGTCCGGGCAATTTATTTCACGCGTCCCGGGTGTGCGGACGACCCATGGGCGACGCAGACGGCGTACTTCCAGGACGGATTATTATACTAAATCCTAGCACGTGCAAATGACGAACGCAAAGCCCTATTTCTTTTAAGTATTCGCCCAAGGGAGGTGCACGTAGACTGAAGGCTCTCATTGCTCCAGATCTTGCACCTGATCCAGGTCTACATCCGCGCCCCCAACTGGATCATGCTAAATATTCTCGCCGAAAGCGGCTCGCTGAGAAGACTCCGCAGGGCTACCTGCATGGTGTCCCCACCCTACCCCGTTCCGCAGAAATCTTTTTTAATAAGACAATCGCTAATGCGACCCTCCACACTGCGGAAATGATTGCATTTGGACTCTTCAGCCTCTCCGTACTGTCCCCATTGCCAGCAGAATGTTTTTTCAGACCTCAAGCACCTCACTTGGCACTGTGCAGTTTTCGCATCTTCTCGCGATTCTTTGCTCAGTGCTCTGCCCCCCAACTCGTCCCCTGATGATCCCCCGTACGAAGACCCACATTTTCTGCATGCTCTAGGTGTGTTTTTCATTAAGAGTGGCCTGGCAAGGGTAGTGTGAGATGGGGTCTACAATCCCCCTCCCAAAGAAATCACTGATCATCTATCTCCAACAAGTCATCTCTAACGATTGAGTGATCACCTCCCCCTCCTCGATCCCTTCTTCCCCTTCCCAAACTACGGCCATGTGGCCTCCCCCATCTTAATGTCATTCATTCATTCATTCATTCGCTTAAGAAATAGGGCTGTGCGTTCGTCATTTCCACGTGCTAGGAGTTATAATCCGTCCTGGAAGTGCGCCATCTACGTCGCAGGTATGAGTCGCCCATGGGTCAGCGGTGTGATTCTAAAGTTTTTTTTGCCAGTCTTGGCCAATCTCCGTAAGTGGGTATGTTTGCCTTGGCAAACATGCACCCCGGACGCTGGGCGGTCGCCGCGGGGCACGCACACACGAGCGCTCGGCATTTTCTTTTTTCTTTTTACATGCGCGCGCCGTGCGATCGCCGCGAGGCACCCGCTCACGTGCGCTCCGCATTTTCTTGATTTTGGACTGCGTACACGAAAGTGAAACAATTTGCTGAACAGCCTCGCTGTTAAAAAATAGAAGCCTTGCTTCTTAAAAGCCGGAACTACCGACGACGAGAACAGATTGAAGACACAACCGAAAACGCTTGGTGTCGTGTCTTCCTTCTGTTTTTCCCGGCGGCAGTCGGCGCTTTCAAGAAGCAAGATGCTTTATCAACTCGCCCCACAAATCACTCTTACAGCGCCTCCGCAGACCAGCGAAGCTCAATTGGTAGATAACTATAATAAGTCAGGTATGGTGACTTAATTAAGCAGCAAATCAGAAGCATCGATGCTCGTGTTAGCGCTATGAAACAAAGTATGGAGATTGTGTCTGATTGTCAGGTGAACATAGATGCCACCGCTAATCCAGTTAAAGAAGTGAAAGTTCCGATTAACAATTAAGGCCAATGAAGAGCATGTAGACCTTGCTGGCGGTATGAAAAACCGCGTGCACAGGAAAAATCATATCGACGGGCGTCTTGCTGAAGCCGAACATGGGGAATATGCGACATCGGAATGTATGGTTAGAGAATTTATTTGTGTATCTATTTACAGATACTGATCGTCGTTTTCATCAGACGCGAGTTCACCTACTTACACCACCCCGTGAAAGCTTACAGGGGTAATGAGTACGTCTGCCTGACCATCATAGGTGCCTCACATTCACACTTGTGGGTGCGTACATACACTCGGCATCTCGCTTTAATCGCGCAAGCGGCTGCAGCAGGACATCTTAAGTGCAGCAACTGGTCCGTGGGCTATAACGGGTGACGCTTGCTGTAGGGAAGCTCAAGCACTAACAGCAAAGGCCAGAACCTGGTGTCCTATGCGTCAGACTATGGCCTATGCTTATCTGAATGATGAAAGTCCGACTTTTCTGCCTGGCACAAACTACGGCAGTTGCTTGGACCTAGCGTTTGCGTCTCGAAACTTGTCCGGACATACGCAATGGTTTGCAGACATACAAACTCATGGAAGCGACCACATTTCAACCTATCTAACGATTATTGGACTATACAAAGTCGCACCGACCCTAACGCCATTCGGGTGACCGATTGGTCACACTTTAAATACCAAATGGAAGATTTTTGTGGGAATGATGACTATGGAGATCTGGATTCTGCTATTGGACGCACGCTGGCTGTTTGCAACCGTTCTGTCCGCCTGTCCCCTAAAATCACAGAGTTGGACACTGAGCTGGAACGCCTCAGAGCTGTCTGTCGGCGCGCCGAACGGAGGTACAGACGGACGAAGTCTCTTCAGGACTCTAGAGATGCCAGAAGTACACAAAAAAAAGATCCACTGCCACATTATACAAGTGCAAACACAACGTTGGAAGTCCTTTTGAGAATCTCTGGACCCTTGAAAGCCTTTGGGCGAATGACCCACGTGCAACAGCGCTTCCCATTCAAGACTTTGGCTCTTCACCAGAAGCGCGGAGAGCTCGAAACAGCAGTGATGGATGGATGGAGCTGCAGATCGACGCCCTAGAGCACCACGACGCGGGCCTCTGCGTCATCCTGGTGGGGTCCTCTACTCGGCGTCAGCTTCTGCTACTCCCGTGGTTCGTCGTCCGTGAAGGCGCCTCCCTGTCGTTTTTGCTCGGCTTCTGCCTTTCAAGAGCCTCCAGGACCTGCTGGACGGCCCATGATTGTTCTTCTTGGTCGTAGCTCACCATCGCTGCTTCTAGCCTCGACGGCAGACTTCCTCTTCTTGTTGATGCTCAATCTAGAAACTTGAGACAGTCCCACAACATGTGCACTAAGTCCGCCCTCCCCCGCTGGCATACCCAGAACGTATCGGTCGGGTAGGCTTCTGGATATATATATGTGCTACATCAGGACCGGGGTGGGTAGCGACCCTGTCTGCAGCTGTCGTAACAACACTGCCTCTGCAAGGCTCAGCCCCGGGTGAGGGGGCGGGAGAGTCCTTCGAGCCAGGTTGCGGAACTTTAATTGTGACCTCGTAATAGTTTGTCATGCAGTCCTTGACTCCACACCACTCCAGACGGTCAGTTGGCGTGGTTGGTTAGCGCTCGCGCCGTCGCGTGTGCCCTCTCGTTGCAGTTGTTGTTCGTTGCCGACGCATCTTCGCCTGTGTGCGCCAGAACCCACTTAAAACGCATGCTTCCCTTTTCCTGTTGTAACCTCACTGTCCGCAGCATGCGCTCGGCTTCCTTGCATACTCGGACCCTGGCGAAATTTCGCACTGCTTTCCTTGAGTCACTCAGCATGGCCTGGCACCCGGCGTCGCCAATGGCCAGGGCGGTGGCCACCTCCTCCGCCTCGGACGCTTCTGTTACTGGAATACTCGATCGCCGCCGCCCTCGGTGCACCGGTCGATGCCTCGATGATGACCGCCACGAACGCTTCTCCTTCTCCTTGATACTCGGCCGCATCCACGTACCTCGTGTGCCCGTCACTTGCGTGTAGATCGACAAGGGCCTTGGTCCTCGCCGCTCGCCTGGCCCTGTTGTACTGTGGACTTACATTCCTCGGTAGAGGGTCCACACTGATTCCGCACCGGGTCTCATCGGGGATAGGGACTCTGCATCTCGCATTCCCCGCGGCCGCCTTGCACCCTAGGTCTCGCAGTATTCTCCTGCCTGCCTCAGTCGTTAATAGTCGCTCCACCTGGGAGGTCCATTGTGCTTCTGCGATCTCCTCGAGCGTGTTGTGCACGCCCAGGCTCAGGAACTTGGTCGTACTCGTGCCCTCGAACAGCCCGAGCGCTGCCTTATAGGCACGTCGTATGATGGCGTTATTCCTGTTGCGCTCGCTCTGCATCCAGTTGTGGTATGCTACGACGTACGCGATGTGACACACCACAAATGATTGGACGAGCCTGATCAGACTCTCCTCCTTCATCTCTGCCTTGCGGTTGGTGACCCTCTTGATGAGTTGCATCGCGTTGGCCACCTTGGCGTTCAGTCGGGCGACATTTTCGCCGTTTCTCCGCTGCTTCTCGACCATCAAGCCCAGGACCTGGACCTTACCGACCTCGGGGATCACTTGGCCTTGATCAAGAGAGTACAAGCAGCAGAGAACTTCTGTGCGGATCGCCAGTGGACAGGCCCTTCTGGCTCATCACTTGCCACTGACATTCTTGCATCGCGGGATCCTTGAATGGACGTCCCGTTTTTTATGGAAGAACTGCAGGTGGCATTGGCTCAGCGCAAGTGATTGTCATCACCTGGGCCCGAAGGAGCCAGCTATACCGCTCTCTGTCACCATGCAAACGACGCCCGTCTCGGTTTTCTTCCCTTGTGTAACTTTTGCGCTTTACTCTTCACATCTTCTCACTGTTCTTGAAATAAGCATGAAGAGAATCCATTGCTAGAGAACGAATCAAGAAGACTTCCTCCAAGTCCGGTGATTGATCGGTGCGGCAACAGTGGCAAGGGCCACGCGAAGGGAAAAAAGTGCCGAGGCATAAAAACAATAAAGGAACCAGCACATGGCAAACTGTTGGCAATAAAAGAGATGGGCGCATTCGTAAGCAAGATTTGTCGAGTATCGCTCAGCAAGACGCGCATCAAAACCAGAATAATTACAACAACAACGAAATTCCCCTCAGTCGCAGCCATTTCATACGTCTGCTTTGAGTTCCAGCAATCAGCTTCATTCTTAGAGTTCCCTAGGAGGCGATGCCACAACAAGCCTGCTCGCTTCAACCACAAATACCCTAAATGTCCCCAACTTTTGACGTCACGTTTTTTAGGAGCCAACAGAAATGTGGATTTCTTCCTTCTTTTAACCGCACGCATCCATGTGAAGCACGGTGGGAGAACCTCCTTTCATTTTATGGCAGGCGAGATTGCTTGCTGAATAATGCAGAGCCCCTACAGCTGGCGCTGGGCTCGTGCGAACAAACCTCGACTCCTTCAAACGACCTCCCTCAAGTGCGCGGTCAAGTAACAACAGAGCGAACACCCATTGCACCTCCGGGTCTGTGGGGTACAAGCAGAGGCTGTTCAGGTGCTCATGTGGCGTTGTCCACGAAGAGGTCGTTTTGCTGGGGTAAGCGACCCACGCCTCCAAGGCAGAATATTTAAAAGGACGTTGCAATGCGTTAGCCCTGGAAGGTGTCGGGTCAGGCAAGTCTGGGTGAGTGTAGGTATGGAGTGCAGGCTGGTGTACTCTGCTGGCGACCGCGTTTCAAGCGAATCCGAAAGGTATCTTCGCACCACCACGCCGCTGAGGCTTTAATAACGCAACAGTGGAGGTTGGGCGGAGCAGCATGGCTGAGTGGACAAGCACGTAGGTACATTAGAAAAAATAAACCAAAATGAAACAAAAGAGGCGGCAACTGCTGAAGACAAGAGCGCACTAACAGCTGATTTACTGTAGACATGTCACATGTATACACTGTTAGTGCGACTTTTATTTTGTCACGTTAACTCTTTAACATTCCAACTCGCGCAAGGTTTATGTAATGAGCCTGTTCTGCTTCTGATTTGATGCAGCCTATCCAACGGCCTCATGACGAGTGAGAGATGGAAGATATCTCACTCTACTGCATTTTTGCACACAAGTCTCACAAGTTCCTTCACTCCTTTTTCTCCCTCCACCTGCAGTTTGCATTTTAATACATAGTACTAAATTTTTTGGTGTAGAAGATTGTCACTTGCAATAATGGCATGCAAACAGTGCGTCCAATTACAAACGTCAAAATTCAACGAGTGCTGACAGTCCTCCTGCAACAAACGCAGTTTTTCGCATGTACATTTTATAACTATCCTTTTGACACTGGCTCTTTTCAAGCGGGTATGAAAGTATAAATACACGAGACTGAGTGCAGGTGCTTTTGTTGGAAATCATTCGACCAACCAACCAATCATATTGCCAATTGACCCTGCGGAAATACTTTGAATATGGCAAGAACATGACATTGGCGGCATGCGGTGAGATCAAGGGAATCTTTCTACTTCATTGGTGTTGAATTATTTATTCACTGTGCATTACGGCTCGCTGAAATTACTTCATTACATTTGATCAGAAGCCTTCCCAAGGATTATTGTGTGAGCACCGCTTCTTCGGAATAATGAGAGAAATGTGGACTTACAAGTGGTCCTTAAAAAGAACCTTAACTGATGTGAGAGGTCACTTCATTAGTCCACCGCTTAAGAGCAGACAGACACTCACGTACAAGACCTATTTTTATTAACAACTGCTTACAGCAATGCAGGTATGAATGTATAATATATATATCTTCATGTCCTGTACACTCGCGTATGTACAAAAATAGCCAAAAAAGCGAAGCGTACGTGTGAACATCAGCATTCACGAATAATAAAAAAATAACAAAAACACCACTCTAAAGACAACAAAGCTGACATCCTACCATGAGTCAATACGTCACCGTGCAAAAGCTTTATAGTACACGCCTCTATGCTCTGTATATAAGCACAATCATCTGATGTACTGTAGGTGCCTAGAAACTAAACAAAAGCGCCTAGCCAGTTTAGACAGATTATTTGCACCATAATCTCTCGCAACGAGATTACACTGAAATCCCTCCCACCTCGGATTACAGTTTGCAACGGCACTCTGCGAGCTTTCCAACAAAAGAAACTAGAGGGACAAATTCTTAACCTTCTCCCTAGAGGCTTTTTCCAACCCACAATGCACCGTTTCCTCAGGCCAAAGCAGAGAATGCATCAAATACATCATCATAAGCCAATCTGTGAACATGGTTATGTAAAGTAACAAGGCAAATGGCTTCCAAATTAAGTAGTACAGTGATGGAACGATGCAAGGTCAATTCCAGCTGGGGGTGACTTGAAGCTCACACCATGGCGACAGATACAATGCATACATGGAACTTTGGAATGCTTCTACAGCAGCTCTCCCTTATCTAGTTTTTAGAAATCCACTAAACCATTACTCAGTAACTATACACAGACAGCCTAATAAGTTTCAGTCGAGTTAACTTTTCATCATATAGCCCAAGGTATTGTAAACTGCATTGCGCTACAAAAAATCCTGTATATAAAGAACTGTTTTCATGTGTGTGTGTGTGTGTGCTATTCTTGCTAGAAAAACATTCAAGAAATCTTCATTTGGGAAAATAAATTTGATGAAAACAAACATTTTCTCATAATTACGCCTGCCACAGAGTGCCTTCAGAAACGCACACCTGCCCTCGAAATGCCCATTAGAAAAGGAAAAAAAAAAAGGGGTTTCTGTACATTCCCTTAATTACAGTGGTAGCAGCGTTGGAGTATTAAAAGACAGCTAAAACAAGGGCATCACACAAGCACACAACATCCCAGCAATGGCATCAAGCACCGCAGCTAAACTAACCTCCTAAGAGATCTTCCTCTGCTAACTCAACTCAAAACAGTTTACGTGGCCAGTGCCGTAAATATGTACATACAAACTTGCACACTCACTGAAATGGGTTGCGAAACACGTGCTTAGAGTATGCGCCGCTTCTACAAAGCACCGAAAGGGCTAAAAGCTGCACTGCTGGGAACTGCAAATATTCGTTGTGGTCTGCTACGATGCACTCCTGGTTTACCTCATCCTTATTCCACCCCCGCAGTTCACTCCGCATTTCGCCAACTCCTAAAGACCGCTCTTTCTCAAACGTACATCCTTTGTTTCAGTCATGCGGAACATTTAAGAGACAAAAAAAAAAAAAAAAAA